>NC_137862.1:23085176-23132676 GCF_963924005.1 Protomyctophum bolini | reverse complement strand
AAGAGCCTACAGTTTACACAGAGACAAGCTAACGACGCTGCTCTCCTCCCCCCTGTCTCATCCAGTGATGGAAAGTAACTAAAGTACATGTACTGTATCTCAAGTACTGTTTTTTGGTACAATTTTGAGGTATTGTACTTTACTGGAGTAATTCCACTTGCACTTGTACAATAACTTTTACCTCTACTCCACTATCTCAGAGGCAAATATAGTACTCATTATTTTGTACTCCACTACAATTACTTGAAAATGTTTACTTACTACTTTGTAGATTTGGATTATTTTAAGACAAAACTACTTTGGCTTTTTCAAAAGAGCAAATCTACAAGCTCACAAAATGTGTCGCATCACAACACGTTGTGAGCTTGTAGATGTGCTCGTTTCAAAATATGTATATGCTAAAACTTTTGACTTTTACTAGTCATACTTTTGTACTTTTACTCAACACAAAAAATCACTTTGTACAGTGGTATATATATAGTGGTATTGCTACTTTTACTTAAAAAAGAATCTCAGTACGTCTTCAGTATACAGGACTCAGCTGATGGCTGGAAGGAAGGCATGCATGCATGTGGTGCTGTGGGGCTGAAAGAGCCACATCACAGGCTGTTAGCAGAGAGAGAACATGATGAGGGAAAGTCCACGCTCATTCCCATGGAGAAAATAGGAGTTCGACTGGCGGTATATGGTTTGACCGGCCATCTGCGCACGCGCGTGTGCAGTGTTTGTGTGTGTGTGCATGCATGCATGTGTGCGTGCGTGCGTGCGTGCGCGCGTGCATGCGTGTGTGTGAGCGAGTATATGTGTAAGAGTGCAAATGAGGAAAAAGAAGCACAGAGCAAGAGATCAATCTGCAAGCTCAAAAAGCATGGTGAATGCGTCGAATACGACAGTGACGAATGGGTGTTTATGCTTAAGTAGGTTATCAGTACAAGTGTGACTTGTGTGTGTGTGTGTGTGTGTGTGTGTGTGTGTGTGTGTGTGTGTGTGTGTGTGTGTGTGTGTGTGTGCGCGAGTGTGTGTGCGCGTGTAAGTACGGTAGAAAGGTGAAGTGGTGTTTAGCTAACAACGTACATACCTTTAATCTTGCTAAGTCTTACAAGTGTTAATGTGAGGCCCTAACTCAAGGTGTGCTTATCAATGAGCAGCTGGCAGGGGCGTCTGGGTGACTGTCTGCGTGTGAAACTCTATCCAGCCAGCCTGCCTTCCTTTCATTGTACACATCATTATACCAGATCACATATCTGACTATCAGCATGTCTGTGTGTATACGATGTGCTTTTATCTCAGAACACTTCATCTCATGAGGGTGGGCGGCAGGGTTGTCATGTCTGCTTATTATACAACCGGTATGTCCAACGAAGCAATCTCATAGTCATACTGTAAGTTGAAATAGCTATCTACCCGTGCTTCAAACAAGCATGACAGCACTCTGTCCGTGTGTCCGTGCTGGCACCGTTGACCCGGGCGATGCACACACACTCCCTGGATGCCAACGACAAACCTCTGCCCCAATTTCGTCCTGTTATAATGCCAACATAAGGCAGATTTGAGCAAAACACATTTTCTTTATATTACTCGTACACATTTTATCCATACATCACCTAATCGGTATATACACTACTCTATAGAGCGTTGCAGTCCCGCCACCCCTCGAGAGACCCCGGAAAAGAAATCCCCGTTCATTTTCCTCATAGACTTTTCAGAAAGTATTTATTTAAAGACGTTTACGCCACGGACAAAGCCAACTCTTGTCGTGACAAATCATGACAACAAACACAATTTTTCGGGCTGAACAAATAATTAGAAAGAAGAAGAAAACGGAAGGTTACAACACTTTTTTTTTTTAATGTACTTCTTTGTAATTATTTGTTTGGTCCAAAATATTGTGTTTGTTGTTATGATTTGTCAAGAGTTGGCTTTGTACGACGCTTATAAGGTCTTTGAAATGTCTATGGGAAAAATGCATTGGGAACTATTCCCTGGGCCTGGCGTCGTCATGAAAGGGGGCGGGACTGCGACGCTCTATAGTCATGTGATCAACACGGACCTGTTCGCTTCCCCATTTTCCATCCCCATTGGCTATATTGCCTTCCAAAGTTTGCAGGATTGGTCAGTTTTGAACATAATGCCTCAAATCATGAGTGCAATTTGAGGGACATTTTGCACACACATCCCCACTAGGCAGAGGAAGAAATGCCACATGAACATTTTCACATCAGCCTCATGGTGGCGCTATAACTGGCCCATTGGTGTTTATACCTGTAACTACACCGATCTGTGACGCACACTCCCAAAGGTCAAGGAAAAACCTTTGACCTGCTTTTTCACATCTGCTCTTTATAGCGCCACCAGGAGGCCGACTTATGCACACATTTTTTACTTGGCTTCCAAAGTTTTTAGGAGTGCCCCGTTTTGTACAAAATGCCGCAAATCACAGCCTCCCATTGCGGTGAAACTGAGGAAGAACACACAGGTATACGTACGTACGCACGCACACAGAGACGTGGCACATTTATAGTAGGATTACTGTTGATGATGCCCATACTGTATATAACTATTACATATAATTACTGTTGATGATTGCGAACGCAGTGAGCACTTACTATGAGACCTAGCAGATCATGTCTGTGTGTGTGTCTGTCTGTTACCCATACTGTACATGTATATAACTATTACATAGGAATGAATTACTGTTGATGATACCCATACTGTATATAACTATTAATTACTGTTGATACCTGGTACATATGCATGACTATTATGTGTTTTTTCTGTTTCTGTGAGAGTAAAATTATCCGAATCATCACATCGCATCGCATCACACGCACGCACGCGCACACGCACAAGCACAAATTAATGTCAACATGTGTCTTAAACGTGGTACAGTGGTTCTCAACCTCAAGCTGTGACCCCCGAAAAACGGGGGACCCCCACCATGACAAGCTCTTGGAATTGTAGGAGTTGAGGCGGCATTCAATTTTGTTTTTATGCAGTAATGGACTTTTTCTTTACATCTTTAGATCCTTTACTTTGACGTGTTAAAAGTCATTTAATTGTCACTTCACTGTCATCTGGGGACACTGTCATCTGGGGACACTGTCATCTGGGGACTCCCCCAAAATTGTGTTGGGGACCCTCCTGGTGGTCCCGAGTCTCTCGACCCACAGGTTGAGAACCACTGTCTTAATAGACTGCTTCCTATTGGCAGCAGTGTTTTTCACACATGTGGGGAAGCAGAGGTCATTGTTTATCTTAGTAAGGCTGCAAATAGATTTGCACTGCGAAAAACATCCAGCTCAATCCTCCAGGATGACCGTAGAATGTTTTTGATTTGATTAGATTTTTGCAAAATATGGACGCCAGTTTGGTTAAACTGGCAGAATAATCGTATGAATTGAATTCAAATGTAAAGCCCTGTTCTGAAAACATCAGATGTAGACAATATCCAGAACTGTAAGCAAAGAAAGAGGGGTAGGGAAGCGTTTTGAGTGATAAAGTCACTTTTGTGACTTTATTTGTGTCATACTCATCGTTGTTGAAATGTGAAGTTCAGCAACAAATCATCATTCCACAATAAACACAGTACAGTCCATGATCACTGACAGTGACAGTTATAAAAAGAGGCAAACTCACTGCTATGTAGCTACACAATTTGAGTATTCATAAAAAAATATATAGAAAATATGTTCTCTAAACAAAATGATAATGTATCTCATATCTGATGATTTGAAACTTGTTTCACATCCAATCGTTGATTTGTTCAATACATTTACATCTACAGTATGCTTGTATTGGACTGTAGTCCCTTGCATGGTGATATGGTTTTGTAATCTCTGTGTCATCTGCATAATTATGGTTGCATATTTAGTTTGTTTTCCATGAGTATGAGCCAGTGGGAGCATGTGGATTTTGAACAGAAGAGGCCCTGGAACGGAGCCTTGGGGAACTCTGCGTATCATTTTTGTAACACTCACACGTGTAATTATTCCGGTTTACTGGTGTCTACGTGGTCCGCACGGTCCACATTCCAGACTAAATGTCCAATATTTAAGTATTCCTGGCTTTGGATTAAGTGTTGAATTCTGAGTACTTGTGAGTCTTCTCCTGCCGGTATAACACATTTACATTTTTCCGTAAAAAATAAAGACTGGTGTGGCCGTGTGGGACAAATGTCACTTTGTGATGGCTTCGGCGTGAGATCAGGTTGCAAAAATGTTTGGGGGGCAAAAGGACACTTTACCCCTACATCTTTCCCCCGTTTGCCTCTGTTTGTTGAGATAGCCTGTTGAACAGCTTGGCCTCTGTACAATAACACTCACAGAAGCAAAAGGGAGAGTGTGGTGAATAGAAATGAACACCTCATTTGACCCTGTGTGGAGTGAAGTTAAGTATTGAATTCCGGCTCCATTCGAGGTATGGGCGCATGTCTCTTTCACTGCATGTCTCTGTAAGAGGCTAGCCGACTATGAGAGGGTCTGTGTGTATCTGTCTGTCTGTGTTTGTTTGTGTGTCTGTGATGTCTGTTTGTGTGTCTTTCTGTCTGTGTGTTCGCTGCCTGGAGCTAATCCCTCAAACCCCTGGACCAATCGGCGCCAAACCTTGCATGCACATTGCCAGTAGACCATAGAGGTACCCACGACCCACTGCTTTTTGAAATGCTGTTTCATGAATTGCAGTTGTGAGATTTATTTTAGCTTTGATCCGTGCATGCAGGAAGGGGCACAATATCTTCCCCACTTCCCCACTGAAGGGGCAACAAGTGGTTCAGTTCACAAGTTCACACAATCCCCTGCTGGCTTCCCACCTGCCAACGAACGCTGCCAACTGTGTTTATCCCGGATCAGACTTCAAAAATACGCTGACCTGATATTTATAATATTCATAAGCTTGTGTCAATGTTCAGCTTTATTGTCCTACTATAAATTAGGTTTGCATGCTACAGTTATGTCAAGCAGTGAACTGTCACATCCATAAAAACACTTACACGCACACACGCGCATGCAGCTACGCACGCACGCACGCACGCACACACGCACGCATTCACGCACACACACACACACACACACACACACACACACACACAAAAAGCTAATCAGACAAGACTAATATAGAGCGCCAAAGTCCTGATGTCACTCGCTCATCCCCTGGTTCCAGGGGGTTTCCCTTGTTTTTTCTATGGAGAATAACATGGGGTCATCTTAAAATCGTCTCATATAAGAATTGTGGTCCAAAAAGAAACAAACTGTCTCTGCGATATTGTCTGGGAGGTCTCTCTGTATCGTTTACGACAGTCAGTCAGTCATATTTGATACAGTCAATATGAGAAACACCCAGGCGAAACAGCCAGGATGATTCTTTTATTGATTTGTTAATTTTTTAAACACAGTTCTTATATGAGGGTATCTAAAATCTCCCTATGTGGAGTATAATACAAATACAAAATTACACAAACCTGTGGATTTAGCGCCCTCTATCGATATTGACGCCAGACTTTGGTGCTCTACTCTGCAAAATGCAAAAGCAATAGACCATAGCCAAGTAAAGTGCAGAAACAACAAAATACCTAAGGCTCGACTGGTTAAAGAAATACGTGGTATTCTGTTGGGGTGGATTCTGACATGAACTTTGTGCTGGTCCTTTTGGTTATGGCCAGGGAGGAAAGCTGCCTCAGCAACCAGTCTCTCAGGGCTTGTTGCAGGGAAGTGGACTGATTTTAATGCTGTGTACCGTTGGGAGACATCCAGTGTTTATGTGTCGGTGTTCTACTATGAAGTCGCTGCTTCCCTGTTGGGGAAGAAGACAATTTAACCCTTGTCTCAGTTGAGCTGCCAGAAGCAGCAAAAGAAGGAATTGGCACAGGACACAGAATTTGCGTCCTCACCTTCGTCTTCAATGTTTGTGTTACGCAATGTCACTCAAAATTGTCCATTCATTGTCAATGGCATCTTGGGCTCCATCTCGCGCAGGAGCCCTATCTCCTTCATTTTGGGATTTAGTATTGTGTAAGAGGCGTTCCCCCGTAAAAAATGCTATCTTCACCTACATCCTTAAAACACCTCCGCTACCCATTATTATGCATAGGACATACAGTAGGTGTGGTTTCAGGTTTGGGCGTTACGCAACTTAAACCAATCAGTGCCATTCCCGTTAAGAGATCTATTATCCATAATCCATTATGCCCCGGATCTTGCCTTGTGGAAGAGCAATGCCTGCTGCCTTGGAATACACTTATATCAGGGTTGTTTTGTGTGTCCACTGTCCAGTATCTGCCATCCACTCCGCGACCAACGCAGCCAAGTTGTGCTGCTCCAACTAGACAATTAAACACAATGCGCTCAAGGAATTGACACTGCTGATTATAGGGAAATTATAATCACAGATTTGTGGAGAATTAAGACCTCTGAGCTGTGAGTGTTTTGCAACATGCATGCGTCAAGCCGAGGCAGCTCCAACTCAGGTTGCACCATCTGAGGAGTGCATTCTTTTATCAAACGGAATCGCATTACGGGTGGTTTGAAGAGGCACTTTCCGTTGTCCTTAACCTGTGTGCATGAGATAGCAACTATAGGGAAAGTGCATCAACACGCCTGCAGACACACCTCCACCCGCAAATATAGGTGTCGGCAAAATTAATAGTGGGATGTGCGGCCGCAAGATAACGTTTACACACAGTGGAAGCTCCTAAATGCGTAATTCACAGAAAATGTTATATTACTTGTGGATAAAGAATTACATACGCTCGAGCCCTTAATGTTTGTTGTTTTAGGACAAATTTTAGGTTACACACAACAGAAGCTCTTAGTTTTTTCTTTTAGTGTTAAACAGGAACTTTCTTAGTCCACTTCCTCTCAGGTGCTTGTTTTTATTCCTACTAACAGCCGATTCTAAAAACTCCTTCTAAATCCTGAACTAACTTTTTTGAATTTTTTCAAATATTAATTAAATACATATCACACCCATGTGAAGTGAGGGTCGCTCTTCATCGTCGTTTGTGTAGGACAAAGTTTGTGCACACACGCCAAAAGCTGGATATAGACACATTCCAATACGGGTCCCATGGTCGCAGGCAACGCATTTCCTGTAGGTGTTCTATATATTGATCCTGCAAATAGTCGGATGTCAAAGAATATGATTATTGGAAGAATCGTGGAAAGTTTAGAATATTTGGCGGTCCCGTTTTCATCGTTCACAATAGTGGTGGTTGTGAGCAATATCCTGCGCTACAATACAATAAAAACAAAAAAAATTGTATATTCCCTAATCCAATGGTAAGCTGTGTTGTTATCACTCCGTGAAGGAATGGCAGACTCAGCCATGGCAGACTCAGCCATGCCCCGAAATACCTGCAGGCGTGTGTCCCGAAAAATACTTTGATTCCTGTATGGATTTGAGTGCTTAGTCCATCACTGCTACGATGTCTGTTGTTTTTTTCTCTCCCTTTCCTTTTCCCATTGATATTGAGTTGGTTTAAGTGGTCGTGTTGTTTGAAGTTGCCACAATACAAAGTACATTGGGTGAGCAATCGTTGGCATGGTGTATTCTTCATATTATGAGCAAAGCTCAGCTCATTGCCATACTAGTATACTATATAAACAAAGATGGCTGCCAATATTTGTTATTTCTGATGCCGTTGTCTCTCTGCTCGGGTTGGCGGTGACGGCAAGACGTGAGGCAAGTTGCCGCCTGTCCGTGTCCTGTGTGAAGGATTTGACTTTGTGCTGTAGTTCATGTACCTTAAATCAGAAGAGACTGTCAGGGCTGTTGTAGCAATGGAGGAGTTTGATAGATGTAGGATTCGAGACTTTAAAATGTTCAATAGTTAATTTATTATATTTCTATACAGTAACACCTCTCCAAACGAAGTTACGTGCTTTAGAGTGAAATTATTAAATTTGTGTTTTGTGTAGTTATCTCCTAAACTGTTGTGTTGCATGCAATGGAAAAAAGAGCCACATGTGTTGCGATGTACTTATTATTTATTCCCAACTCCCAAGCTCTTGTTAATGCTGTGTGTGTGTGTATGTGTGTGCGTGCGTGTGCGTGTGCGTGTGCGTGTGCGTGTGTGTGTGCGTGTGCGTGCGTGTGCGTGTGCATGCGTGCACTTTTTGCAGTCAGGTCTGATTCGCGTATCAGATGAGGAGTACTTCATCGCTCCACTGTCCCACCTCCTGGCTGCCCAGCACAACTACAGCGCCCCCGGTGGTCATCACCCGCACGTCGTCTACAAGCGCTCCGCCGAACACACGATCCACGGTGGACCTGGCAACCCTTCTCTGCACAGCGCGGCCAAACCTGGCAACCCCTATGTACATCAGCATCATCAGCGTCACCATGACTACCAACACGGAAAGCTACAGAGGCAACACTTCTGTGGTCGCCGCAAGCAATGTATGTAAGGGACCCTTCTTACTTTGTAGGCTACTTTAAGAACCCATTGGGCTCTATTTTCGTCCCCTTAAAAAAACGTGTTTGAACAGTTAAAATAGCTACAAGCTGAAAGATGTTTTTCACAATAGTAAAAAAGGCAAAGTAGTTTAGGAATAAGGGGTTTAGCATGGACGGAAATAGTACGAGGAAAGAAGCAGTCTGTTGCCAGTGGCCCTGAGACTGCGTATAGCCATCCCAAACAGTCATGTTCATGGGAGGGCTTGGATCCTTGATGATTCTGCAAGCTTTGCTGACACAACATATCAGACAGTCTACATTTCCCTAAAGGAAATGCATGCATTTAACCCATTAAGTCTACAAATGCCTTCTAAAAACAGTTTGCTAAAAAACTTATGTTGCTATATCAATGCCCAGCAGGGGGATATCAAAAGCAAAGGCATGGCTGTCCCCTCCGGGTGCAGTACTTAGTTTAGACAGTTTTTGGTTTAGACTATAGTCATTGGTTAGACCAGTAATTAGTCCTACAACTACAACCTATCTGAAACCCTCACCCTAAACCTAACCTCCCACGGGGCAGCACACCTAAACCTAACCTTAACCCATGTCTAACCAATGAGTCAATGACTAGTCTAAACTAAGAATGCACCCCGTCCCCTCCCCATCCGTCCCATCTGCAAATCCAACCCTGCTTGTTTGTGTAGCTTTGGGCCTTTCTTTCACATGATGTTCTAATTAGTGCTACTTTGTGCATACATGATCAATATCTTTTATTCTAACATGGTGGCGACATTATGGGGTGTTGTTGGTGTTGCTGCTGAAGGTCATTTTGTTGTAAATAATGTTGTTCAACAGTCAGATACCTCTACCCCAGGACCTAAACTAGTGAAATAATTTAATGAATTTTTAATTCATTAATTTTTTTAGCTTTTCTTGGGGGGATATTTTTTGAAAATGTTTTGAAATAAATAATTATTTAAAACCAAAATGTAGGAAACAATAACATAAAGGGACCCATAAATTCATGGCTCCCTACGCAGTGTTTGTGAAGCAGTGTAGTGGAAAACAACAAACCATATATCTCTAGCTGCTAGAAAGTAGCATGGTACGGTCTCACAGGCCGCTGTGCACCGTCGACTTTTGTCACTTTATGTGTGACCTTGAACACGCCCGTGACGTCCACTGTCTAAAGCTTGTCTCGCACCCCCTCACCCCCCCCCCAACCCCCCTTCCCCACCCTGCACAGATGCTCCCAAACCTCCTCCTGCCGACGCCGACCGCTTCGTCATGCCCGACGAGTTCGAGGTGGAAGGACAATGGCAGGGAAGGGCTCGCCGGTCGCCCATCAACTCCAACCGGGTGGGCGGGCTGAACGTGGAGACGCTGGTGGTGGCGGATAGGAAGATGGTGGAGAAGCACGGCAGGGACAACGTCACCACCTACATCCTCACCGTCATGAACATGGTGAGACCATTATGGCAGAGAGAGTGGTGGTGGAAAAGGTACTCCAAAAGTAAAAGTATCAATACTGCAATGCAGACCTTTACTAAATTAGTCCGGAATTCAAATGTACACGAGTAAAAGTGCAAAAGTTTGTATCAAAATGCTGCTTTTAGAGTACCAAAAGTAGAACGTACTCATTTTGCAGAATGTCCCATTTCACAAGTTGTCACTGTCACGGTTCGCAGGTGTTAGGACCCAAGTGCAGAACTCAAACAAAGGCAGGACAAGAAGATCACATAAACTTGACTTTACTAGGGAAATTACATAGAAAAACAGAAATACATACACATGATACACTGAACATAAAACCTGACACTAACTTAAGATCCAGCACTGAACAAACACAAGGCAGAGTTTAAATAGTCACTGGAGCTCATCACCCAACCTGGCTCAGCTGGTCCCCACAGGTGATGGCACTCAGGGCAATCAGAGTCAGAGGAGCAGGACTTGGGAGAGACAGAGGAAACTCATGGACAAACAGGGGGGCTCAGGACGTGACCTTGACAGTACCTCCCGCCAAGGGACAGATCCCAGATGTCCTTCTAGGCCACTCTGGACCAGAGGACAACTCAGAATGACGGGGGTGGAACATGGAGATCCTCAGGTAGGTGGGGCAGGAGGAACTGGGAAGAAGTGGTCAGCAAGGGCTCTGGTGGGGGTCATCACAGAGACGTGTCAACATGGAGCAGAGGGCACATGCTGGTCATCAAGGGAGAGAGGACATCAGGGCGTCGGTCAGCCAGGGCTCTGGCGCGGTTCATCAACAAGACACTCAACGCGGAGCAGAGGGCACAAGCTGGTCGTCGCCTCGTCGGGGGAGGAGGGGACATCAGGATAATGGCTAGCCAGGGCTCTGGCGCGGTTCATCATCAAGACACTCAACGCGGAGCAGAGGGCACAAGCTGGTCATTAGGGTAGGTAGGGTGCTGCACAGGCTGGCCTCCCAGGTCAGCGCAGGCAGGAACACAGGACTTGACAGGAGCAGGAGGGTGGGGTCTCCAAGTCTCAGGAAGGCAAGACAAGGGGTACGTAGGAAGTTAGGATCCTGGCCACAGTGAGTGGCGCAGGGAGAGAATGGCCAAAGAGTGCTCTGTTCAGCGCTGGTGAGTTCTGCTGGGTCCAATGATGGCTGGATCTTACTGTCACGGTTCGCAGGTGTTAGGACCCAAGTGCAGAACTCAAACAAAGGCAGGACAAGAAGATCACATAAACTTGACTTTACTAGGGAAATGACATAGGAAAACAGAAATACATACACAAATTACACATGATACACTGAACATAAAACCTGACACTAATTTAAGATCCAGCATTGAACAAACACAAGGCAGAGTTTAAATAGTCACTGGAGCTCATCACCCAACCTGGCTCAGCTGGTCCCCACAGGTGATGGCACTCAGGGCAATCAGAGTCAGAGGAGCAGGACTTGGGAGAGACAGAGGAAACTCATGGACAAACAGGGGGGCTCAGGACGTGACCATGACACTCAAATGTATACATTATTTTTTAAACTAGCTCTGTGTAGATAAGAGTCTTGAACTTCAGTGTAGAAGATTCATTTCCAAGGGGCTGTTACAAAGAGAATCAAATCCCGCTTTGAATGTTGGTGAATAGTGCTCTGATTGGTCACCTAAAACTCTGGGGTGAGCAGGGCATGCTCTTTTTGTGGCAGATTCGTCTGGTTTCCAGGCTACATGCATGCATGCAAGCACCCACGCACACATACACTTATGGAATTTATATGATTTAGATGATAAAGTGTCCTGTCATGTCTTGTAAAGCCATTGATCAGTGTGTATTTTGATGCAGGTATCCAGTCTGTTCAAAGACGGCACCATTGGGACGGACATCAACATTGTGGTGGTCAGCCTGTTGCTGCTGGACGAGGAGCCGGTGAGTCCATCCACTCTGTTTGATTCTGGCTTGTTTCTACGTGTGCCAGTGTTGCCAGGTTTTGTCAGATAAACAAGCAACCAAGGTCTTTGAGAACAAGCCCAAAGACAAGTGACTAATCAAACTTTTGTCCATTGTCAAGGACCCCCGAATGAATATGTATTTGGGCCACGGTTCCCCCTGTGGTAATCCTTTTTTAAGATGTTTGGGAAATAATACGTATATAGGATTGAAGTGGTTACACTGAAGCAAGCCCAAATAAGCAACAAAAAAAAGGAAAGAATAACGCAACCCCTATATTTACAAGCGGCTTTGCAGGAACACAAGCCAAACTCGCTTATTATAAGCGAACATGGCAACATTGAAGAGTGTTTCTATACGGCCGTGCGTCTACCAAAGTGTTTATTTTTCCCCAGCTGAAAGTGCAAGGCATTCTTCTTAAAGCGCTCATGTGGGAGCGCTTGAGGGGGGAGCAGTTTCTCAATGATGACAGTGAAGAGTGCAGCCGTCTGCCCAAAGCAGAACATTTTTCAACTCTCGGCAACCAGATTTGGCAAGAGACACAAAGCGGTCAGGTTCATGAAAACAATCCCAAAAGAAGCATCTAGGCCACATGAGCATACACACGACTATTTGAAAATAGCCGATCGACAAGCTCACAGCGCATCACGCTGCAACGCAAAGAAATCTTGATGGAAATATGAAAACATTTACACATTATATACACACATCTTTTATGGAGGTGCCAGACGGGGATCCGCAGACAAATACAGTACATATTAATCTGTGCGTCCTTGACATGAACATGTTTGAGAACCACCACTGGTTTAAACAACATTAAACAGTAAGCCCAAATAAGCAACTACACCCAAGAAAACACAACCCACAACTACCAAGATTTACGAGCGACTTTACAGAAAAACAAGCCCAAAGGCGCTTATAATAAGCGGACATGGCAGCATGGCAAATGCGCATAGCTCAGGGTGAATAGACACTCGGCGGCGAGTCACAAACAGCTTTGTGGCGTTATGGTTAGAGTGTTCGCCCTGAGACTGGGAGGTTGGGGGTTTAATCCTGGGCTAGGTCATACCAAAGAGTATAAAAATGGGACCCACAGCTTCCCTGCTTGGCACTCAGCATCAATGGTTGGATTGGAGGTAAGTCCCTGTGACATATACTAGCATCATGTCCAGGGGGGGGGGGGTACTTGTACATCAAGCTGACTCATGCTAAGGGAACAGGAGATAGACTTCTGACCTATGGGCCCACAAATGATGCTCTCCTCATTATTGTTGATAACTCATGGACTAAGCAGCTAAGTGAAGGGCATGCGTCTGCCTCCTCTCACCTGCTTTTAAATGTCATTGCAGCCTGTCCAACATAACTAGGTATTTAAACCGGTATTATTTTTTTAAACTGTGCCGTTGCCTAAATGTTTTCAGAACCAATGCTTTTAAATACAAAAATAATTGTCAATAACATTAACGCCTTTTGTTTTTGTCTTCCATTTTTTTGCCAAGTTTGAACAAAGTTTTATAGAGTGACACTGGATTTCATTCTTAGAGCATGCTATAGTGCTGCCTTGCTTTGCGCTGATTCTAGATCAGCCAAAATCATCACCCAAGTTACACAGCATTACAATACAGTACACATTCAGCACTATATGAGTGGTATTATTACATGGACGTACATGGCGGTACCGTTCTAGTATGGTTCCGGTACCAGTTCTCGGTACTCAATCCTGACCTGATGAAGACGTATCAACGCTGAAACGTTGTCTTCCTGCAGTGCCTTTGTTCTTTCTGCTATGGGTCGCATGGCATGAGAAACGTTTTCCATTTTAATTTCTAGCCGTTTATGATGTTTTTTCATAATACTGTATATTTGAATGTCATTAAATGATGAATTGAGTATGAAGGACCCCAAATGAAAATTGTATTGAACTGTAAAAATCTGATCCTGTTTGGAGTCTCATTGTTTTTATCCAGCCTGAACAGCAAAAGAACGGATGGAAAATAGATTTTTGTTGCTAATCTGATTTGAATCTGACTGCATAAAACCAATCCCACTCCGATCTGGATGTGAAATCAGATTTGGGCTGCCGGTCTGAACAGCAGCCTAAATTCTAATTCTAAACACAGCAGTAATTCTTTGTTCATTCTGCTATTTTCTGTATTCTTTGCAAGCTTTAGGTTTCCCACAGAATTAAGATGTAAGAGATATAGTAGATAATAGATAATTGATCTTGACCCTCTTTGTGTGTGTGTGTGTGTGTGTGTGTGTGTGTGTGTGTGTGTGTGTGTGTGTGTGTTCACGCACGTGCCTGCCTGCCTGCCTGCCTGCCTGCAGCTGGGTCTGAACATCAACCACCATGCGGACCAGTCTCTGAACAGCTTCTGCCAGTGGCAGAGTGGCCTGGTGGGGAAGGCCGGGAAACGACATGACCACGCCGTTCTGCTGACTGGACTGGACATCTGCTCCTGGAAGAACGAGCCATGCGACACCCTGGGTACTGTCCGTGTGTGTGTGTGTGTGTGTGTGTGTGTGTGTGTGTGTGATGGCCACTGTATAAATGACAAGCGGTATGCCATGATTTACTTAAGTAAAACTATCAATACTACAATGTAGAAATACTCTGTTACAAGTAAAAGTCTGGAATTCAAAATGTAGGCCTACTCAAAGTTACAACAAAAGCAGAATTTCATGTTTTCAAATGTCTAAAAATCTTTTGAAAATAGCAGATCTACAAGCTTGTAGATTGGCAATTTTCAGATGGACGCAATGTCTATATGCTTTGTAATAATATTCCAAATCTACAATGAAACTAGTAACTAAAGTTGTAGTGGAGTAAAAGTACTGGAAATTGGAAATACGTAAAAAGTGCATATAGACTACCTAAAAAAGTACAGTAGGCCTACTTAAGTACAGTACTTAGTTACTTTACACCACTGACCATATGGCTACAGGAGCAGCAGATACTTGGAACAGTTGGCTGGGAACATGACCGTTAGATTATTACTTTTTTTACCGTTCATGGTTGTACATGGATTTATGTAGGATGTTGAAAAGGCCTTATAGGGCTCCACTCTGATGGACAATTTCCATGTTATGTGAATTGTTTTGCAATGCCATGCAAATGGTGAATAAACAACATGCGGTTGTCATGCAGAAACCTTGTATATCCACAATTTAACCTTTTATGTTGGGGGGGGGGGGGTCTGTAAATGAAGGCCCTACTTTATCATTCTACAGTCTCGCACAAAAGTAGTGGCCTGAATAGTAACCGTTTTTGACCCGACCCGACTCGTTTCCACCCGACAGCAACGAAATGTATATGTGACTTCAAAATAGTTGTGGTATAGTGGGGACAGAAGGACAGACAGACAGACAGACAGACAGACAGACAGACAGACAGACAGACAGACAGACAGACAGACAGACTAACTGACTGACTGACTGACTGACTGACTGACTGGAGGCTCCATGCATTTCATAAAGAGTCCAATCTGTCCTCTGTGGGTTTTCATATTAACACCGTTTACAGCGTGCAGGGGATTCTGAGGTAGCACGTTACAGCTGGTACCCCCCTCTCTAACATTCGTGCGTGCGTGCGCTCACATGCGTGCGTGCGTGCGTGCATCCGTGTCTGTGTGCGTACGTACACATATGATAGACATAGTTGTTGTCGGCCAGATGGTCCCAGATGTCCCAAACCACAAGAATGTGCTTTGAGATGCAAGGAGGGAGAGAGAGAGAGAGAGAGATAGAGAGAGAGAGGGGAGAGGGAGAGGGAGAGAGAGATATGTGAGGCCTTGATATGATTATGTTCTTTGTATCACTGTTACAGTCTTACCAATTAGTGTCTCCGTCATGGTGAGGGAGTATGTTTTGCACCCCGTCCGTCCGTCCGTCCGTCTGTCCGTCCGTGCACAGCTAATCTCTGGCACCATTTGCCCGATCACAACTGTGCACACACACTCCCTGGCTGACTTTTGTAAAACCCATTTTACTCCTTACTCCTTCAGGTTCTGTAAATGAATGCCCTACTTTATCATTCTACAGTCTTGTTTGAATATTTACTACTACCACCAAGATCTGCACCCACGGCGGCTCCACCCGGGCCGGCACCCTAGGCTTCCGCGCCATCTAGTACCTGTCTATGCCCTGTGTGGATGCTTTAATACCTGTCTTATGTCCTGTGTTTCTCATGTCCTGGTTGTCTCATGTCCTGTGTGTCTCATGTCCTGTGTGTCTCATGTCCTGTGTGTCTCATGTCCTGTGTGTCTTATGTCCTGTGTGTCTCATGTCCTGTGTGTCTCATGTCCTGTGTGTCTCATGTCCTGTGTGTCTTATGTCCTGTGTGTCTCATATCCTGTGTGTCTCATGTCCTGTGTGTCTCATGTCCTGTGTGTCTTATGTCCTTTGTGTTTTATGTCCTGTGTGTCTTATGTCCTGTGTGTCTTATGTCCTTTGTGTCTTATGTCCTGTGTGTCTTATGTCCTGTGTGTCTTATGTCCTTTGTGCAGGCTTCGCTCCCATCAGTGGAATGTGCAGTAAGTACAGGAGTTGTACCATCAACGAGGACACTGGTCTGGGCCTGGCCTTCACCATCGCCCATGAGTCTGGCCACAAGTAGGTCAAACACCAGCCACAGCACCACTTCATTAGCCTGGTTTCCAGCCTGATTCGCTGTGTTCCGTGATTTGTTTCGTCACTTCACTACTCAGTCTGGCCATCCTCCTGTTTGACTCGTATTTCACAACGTCACCTGCTACGTAGCGACGTTGTTGCTGATACATCATCAGACACTCTGCCCATGCTTTTCTCACTGCTGAAAAACATTAGGGCCATTTTGAGACTTGAGAGTAAAACCCATGGTAAAAAGTAAACATTAGTTTGATTCACTTGTCCAATATCATAATATGTCAGATTCAGTATTACAAAAAAACTGTGTGGGGTGAGTTTATTGAATGATAAGGGGATGAACGGTTGCAGGGCAACAACAGTAGTGGCACATTGATATGACGTCAAACTGCATGTTTTTTTTTACCAAACTGCACCACAGACCAATCAGAAGCCTCGGGTCGATTCTCAGTTTTGTGTGAAAAGTGCCAAAACAAATCACGGAACAAAGCGAATCAGGCTGGAAACCTTCATATCATGAACCTTCATATCATGAACCTTCATATCATGAACCTTCATATCATATCACAGGCATTATATTAGAATACCCGTAGGCTGGAAACCCTCATATCATATCATATCACAGGCATTATATTAGAAAACATTCTTCTACCCTTTAACATTGATAGCCGACCTGCTTGCTCAGGGGATGAACTGAATTTTGAACATCGGGTCAAACTTCGTGTCAGATCCCGTGTCTAGGTGATACATGACCTTTGACATGATTTAAATGTCTCGATAGAAGAGCAATGATACCAAATACAACCAACCCCAGTTATATTGTAATAGAATACGGGACAAAAATGTGGTTTTATTCATTCATTCGTTATATAGTGAGGCTTTAAGCAATTAAATAATTCATACAAACTTCCTCAAGCCCAGCTGCACTGGGCTTGAGGAAGGAGTCTCACTTCTGGGAAATCAGGGCCCCAGGACGATATATTACACGGGACCCCCGTATCATTTGTTGAATGATAAAATCTATAAATAACGTTCCACCCGGGGTCTTCCATAATAACTCTTCACTCCCGGGAGGGTTAAAGCTCTTCTCTTTGAAGCTCCTTTTTTACAGCTTTATAAATCTGTATTGAGTGACATAAATAAATATGTCCCAATTTAAAATGATGAACACACATTGGGATACGTATACTTCATCCTGTGAATAACATATCGTTGCAGTCAAAATTGTTTGTTTTGTTTTCTTTCGTGAATGAATGCCCTATACTTTATCACACAAAAGTCTCACACAAGTGTAGTGAACATAGCAGATTTACAGGCTCACAATGTGCAGATTGCATGGCTACTTTAACTATAAATTTGTTTAGGCCTTAAATTTTTCCACCTGACGGCAACATTATTTTGCCACGGGCCACACCATGCTATAGTTTAATTGTATTTACATGTTTCCGTTGAGATAAGATTTATATATCTTTGTAGATTTCGATGCTGAAGTAAGATTACTCCAGCTGCGCTGGCAGGGGCCACCGCACCAACTAGAAGCAACTTGTACAAAATAACCTGTAATCGTTTGATGTCTCAATGAGTTGAGTGGAATAAAGACAACAGGTGCCAGGGTAGCAATGACGTCCTCAGATGAACATACTGTATAGAATGCAGGCTAGAAGCTGTTAATCGTTGACAAATTTGAGTGGATGTAATTACTTAATGTATGACATCATATTGGAAGGGGAGGGGTTGAAAACATGCACCATAGTCTAGTGTTCATACAAGTGACAACACAATAAAACCCTCAATAACTCAAGAGGCCCCTTTTCCACCAAAATAACTTTGGTTCTAGAACTGGTTCCATTCTGGATTCTTTTACGGAACCGGCAGCCATTTTTTTTGTTAGGGAATTCATTTTCACTTGAACTGCCTTTTGACAAGAATTCTGATAGGCTGAGGACACTGCACACATACAGGCGGCCACTTACAGCTGTCACCCTCAGTGCAAGCAGATCGAGGGCCAACAGCATCAGAAAATATAATACTGTGTATATTGGGCCATCTTTGTTTGCATAGTATTACAATGACCTGAGCATTGCTCACAAGCCATGCCAACTCTTTTATTGTGGCAACTGAACACAACCATATAAACCAACTCAATAGTAATGGCCCTGGGGAATGGGAGGCGGGGGGGGGAGGGTGTGTGATCTGAACAAACAGACATACCGTCACCAAATCACATTTCAACCATAAGTCACTATGCAGGTGAACACCACGGCACTACACCACCACCAACCCAATGCATTCCCATGTTCACATAATGCCGTTCATATATTTATTTTTATCTCTGTCCCATTGTGTGTTCTACAGGTTCTCAAAGTGGGGTTCCTTGGTGGTGTGGGGTATCACAATCAGTGTAACCCTTTTATCCATATTTTATACAATTTACAATTTACAATTTAGGCATTTAGCAGACGCTCTTAATCCAGAGCGACTTACATTAAGCAAGAACAAAAAAGCATGGGTATACATCACATAAAAAACATTTATCATGAAACATGCGTAAGCTAAGAAAGTAACAGTGGAATATCTATAATGAAACTATACATATAAGCTATACATCTATACTACTATGCTATACATATGTACTATGACGTGCTATGACAATAGCACATACAATGCACTTATGCTGTCTACATAACATGCTATAAGACTGTATCAAATGCTATCTAAGTCTACAGAATTGCTATCTAAGGGGGTGGGGTAAGTGCTATGGGCCATGATGGAGTCTGAAAAGGTGGGTTTTCAGACTACGGCGGAAGATTGGGAGTGATGCTGCAGTTCTGACTGCAATGGGAAGTGCATTCCACAGTTTTGGAGCCAGAAGGGAGAAGAGTTTGGGACGTGTGGAGCGTTGTCCCAGCGTTTTTAGTGAGGGTACTTCCAGCTTCCCTGCGTTGGCTGATCTGAGTGAGCGGGAGGGTTTGTAGGGTTCGATCATACTTGCAAGATATGGGGGAGCCATACCTTTGGTTGCTTTGTATGCCAGCATCAGAGTTTTGTATTCTGTGCGGGCAGCGACCGGGAGCCAGTGGAGAGAACGGAGCATTGGCTATTAAAAAAGAGCAGATCTATACAACACATAGCACGTCCACGCTGCTTTTCTTTTGTTTTTCCTTATCTTCTGGGGGTCCCTGGCACAAAACATTTTCAAATGGGGGTCTGCTGCCAAATACATAATCAATTTGGGGGTCCCTGACATGAAAACGTCTGAAAACCACTGTTCTGTAGTTTTGGAACGACGATGTCAGTGAGCGGAACCCATGTGCCGTCATCATTAAGTTATGCTAAATGTTTTGCTAAATGTTTTGTTGTGCAGCTTTGGAATGATCCATGACGGTGAGGGGAACCCGTGCCGTAAGACAGAAGGTAACATCATGTCTCCCACTCTGGCGGGAAGCAATGGCGTCTTCTCCTGGTCTCCCTGCAGCAGACAATACCTCAGCCGCTTCCTGGGGTCAGTCTGCGTGTCTCACACACACACACACACTAAGGATGGGACCGTATGAAAATGACTTTTAATGACCATTATTGGGGCAAAGATAATTGTCATTAACTATATTATCGCGATAATCAAAATATTCTTAAAACTTAAAATGCCAACCCCAGCATTCCTATGCATGGGGGGAACGTTTTCAAAAATATTTTGGGCAAATCGCTGTGTGCACGGCATACACGCACGCACGCACGCACGCACACTGATGACTGATGAGGGTATGTTTGTTGTGTTATCCAGGACGGCCCAGGCGTCCTGCCTGGTGGACGAGCCCAAGCAGATCGGCCAGTACAAGTACCCCGAGCAGCTGCCTGGACAGCTGTACGATGCTCACACACAGTGCAAGTGGCAGTTTGGATCCAAAGCCAAACTCTGCAACCTGGACTTTGTCAAGGTGAGATACAGAATTTAGTTAGTAAAAAATAATAATAATAACTTTTACAATGAATGATAGAGTGGTTACTGTTAATGTAGAGTTGGACCATGTTATTAACTCATTAAGTCCTGAGGTTGATTCTAAAAACAGTTTTATTAAAAATGTTGCCACATTGGTGGTGCTCAAACGGTGCTCAAAGTATTTGGCCGCCAATCCCCATCTAAAAATATTTTGTTCCAGGGACACCCAGAAGCATAGATTTGAGGTAAAATATGTTCGCTTAAAAAAGAATTATCATAAATTTACCCCAAAAATACAAAAATATCAGTTCTACAACCTCATAGCATGGCACGAAGTGACGTGCTAACGGTGCTATGAGCTTGTATATCTGCTATTTTTGTATAAAATAATGGTTATACTGGTTCAAATCTAAAATGACAAATAAATAAAGAAAAATAAATAAAGAAAAAGAAAAAAAGGAACCAGAGGAACCAGATCCAACATTGAGGAACCGGAATCCTGCCAGATCGAATTTTGACACCTGTCAATAATCAGATCCGTAGACCAACCCCACACCCATGATTATATCAAAATACAAACTAGACCCACCCACCCTGTCAGTGTCAAATAACGGCCCCCATGTTCACCCAGTTACCTGTGAGCGCACTAAATAGCCTAAAGACAGTCACTGAATTTTAAGGTGTGTTAAATGCTTTTAACAAAATATTACAGCTTTCAACATTCAGTGGTCTGGTTTGTTCAGAACTCTGATCGCCAAGTGAAGAACGGAGGAGCAAGCTTGCATAGCCATGCGCGAGAACGTGCATACACTTGGTACGCACGTGTTGTTGTTCACATTGTCAGATGATTTTAATCTGTTTTTGTGAGTAAGTCAACTGAACGTCATGCTGTATTTAGTTGTACAAGGGATGTTGTTTGAACGGAAACGGTGCTGAGGGTGCTCTCTAATTTTCACAATAAAATGTTACTACGCGCGATTAGTTCAGTACCGCCGCGTCTGTCCCCATGAACTTATAAAAGCATATGTCGTTTTCTCCCGTCAAACCTCGGGTAGGATATTTGTGTTCATCAAACATTTTAATGAAGGCCCAAATTATATAAATTTTAAAAATATATAGGCCTGCCGCCTATAGGATAAATGTTAAAGGCAACCGTTAAGGAATCTGACCATTCGGAGGGAATCGTTACACAGAATAGTTTAACAATCCTAAGGGATCCCAACCCTAAACAGAAATGCAGTTGTTTCCACGCAACAAAAATGGCAGCAAAACTTTTAAAATCACATTTTATTTTTCAGTTCCCCTGAGAAACAGTCGTATAGCAGCTGAGAACCTTGGCAGCGTTCCTCCTCGGTTACGTTCCTTCCTTTACGTCCCTCCCTTGTAGCCAACAAACCCCCTAAAGGCTAATGGATAGAGTCCATTAATGAACCAGGGAATCACTATTGTCCACGCCTAGCCGCGTTCTTTAGCGCTAACGAGACGGGGGCGAAAAATTTGCACTTGATTAATTTGCATGGTCTCTGGTAGGACAAACCTATTGACTGGTCCCAACAGCCCACATTTAACCCTGCATTAAAAGTATTCAACCTATAGTGAAAGAAGGCCCCCACAAAGCCATGGCCTTCCATATAAGCCTTTTATTATAGGTGCATTCAGTAAGATGCACATTCACATGTAAATCCTCCTGTAGATTGCCATGGTGGGCTGTGTGCTGGGAAATAGACACGGCCTCTACGGAGGATTAGTACACATCACACACAGCCTGGCCTATTCACTGCTTTCGTAACGCATTGGGAAAGCATCCCTGCCATTTAGAATTGTAACTACTTTAACCATTAATACTTTGGCTATTCAATAGAACCAACTTGTATATCTGCTATTTTTTTATAGCCAATGTATAAAAGGATAAAGTGGTTACAATGATTGTGACG
Source organism: Protomyctophum bolini (assembly GCF_963924005.1). Classification (NCBI taxonomy): domain Eukaryota; kingdom Metazoa; phylum Chordata; class Actinopteri; order Myctophiformes; family Myctophidae; genus Protomyctophum; species Protomyctophum bolini. The sequence goes on along the minus strand of NC_137862.1, from coordinate 23,110,377 downwards.
CGCTGTCTCTGAAGAGAGGAATGTCTCTCTTCAGCCTGACTTGAGGAACTATGGCTTTTTGAGGAAGCGAATGTCACAACACTAATGCCTGTCAGGCAGCTGCTTGGAATCAGTTGTCATACAGTAGAAAGAGGATGAAGACTCTCACATATTACACACATGCACATGCACACGCAAGCCCACACACACACACACACACACACACACACACACACACACACACACACACACACACACACACACACACACACACACACACACACACACACTCACACTCACTCACTCACTCACTCACTCACTCTCCATTCTGTCTCTCAGTTCAAATCAATTCAGTATGCTTTATGTGTGTGTGTGTGTGTGTGTGTGTGTGTGTGTGTGTGTGTGTGTGTGTGTGTGTGTGTGTGTGTGTGTGTGTGTGTGTCGTTAGACCAAATGTTTAAGACAAGCTTAAGGTGACCATTTAAAGAAAAGCTTACGCCATACAATGTTCTTCCCTCCAGACACTTGGCCGGTAAAACAATAATATAATACATATTCCATTATATATCGACGGGAAACGGAGACTCATTTTCAGCTTCACTCAGCTGATGGCTGCTCAGATGGTTGTGACGAGCGCTCGGGAAGGAGCATTTAGTCCTTAAGCCTCTTGCTCAGGGATTCTTTTGACACATAGACCGGGGCCTGGGAGGAGAACCAACAGCCTTCTGATTACCAGGCGGCCTTTCTGACCACTAAGCTATTAACTGGGATTAAGGTCTCTAACGGCCGGTTGATGTTTTGATCGGAGAATGTTCCGACATTTATCCCGAGTGGGTGAAGGCGACAGAGGTGGTCCATGTCATTCAACTGTGCCATGCAGCAGAGTGGGGGGTTGGCGGTTGGTGTGGTGAGCATACCGTCACTGTAGGCTGGGAACCTTGTATGTATGTCCAAAACTGTTACTCGGGAAATTGAAAAGAAAAATAATGCGTGTTCCAAATGGATCGAATATAGTTATTATTTAGTCACATGCTTCTATGTTCATTGGTTCAATAGAGAGGATTAGCATGGGCTTTACATCACAGAGGAAGAATGTATAATGTGCGTGCGTCCGTGTGCACACAGGGTTGAAGTCCAGGCATCACTGATTCAAATAGTAAGAGGACACTATGGCGAAGATGCTTTATAATGAGGTGTCAAAAATGATTTCACCTCATGATTTTATCTCATCGTGGAAACATTTGGTCAAATCATTCTCACCTGATCACAGCTGTGTCCCTTACTGTCTGTTAATCCCTGTTGACAATTCCACTGGAAGAGTGAGTGAGTGAGTGTGTGTGTGCACGTGCACTCCAGTGCACTACAGATTGAAGGCTTGTTTTGCTTGTTCAACTCGCAAAAAACTGGTCATTGGTCTATTTCTGTCCCAATTGGATTATGGTGATACCATTTATAGGTTTGCCTGCTCCTCCACCTTGGCCAAATTGGATCCCCTGTACCATGCTGCATTGAGATTCATAACAAACTCACCTTTCAGAACTGCACGTTGTATGCTGCAGTTGGTTGGTTCTCATTGACATCTCGCAGGCTGCAACATTGGCATATTTTCATTTATTATGCCATTCTGGGTGATCTGCCGTCTTACATTCCCTCCAAATTCGACTTGGTCCAAAATGGTCTCAACCTCAGGTCAAATGCTTTGTGTAGTACCAGCATTCAAATCCGAGGGGGGGGGGGAATGTCTGGCCTTCTTTGGCCCTTGGTCGTGGAACGACCTACAGTCCAGACTAAAATTGGCTTTGAAAGTTCCCTTGAGAGGTTCATCTTAGATGTACAGTCCAATATCTGCACATGTTTGGATTTGTACAGCCTATGTTCATGCCTATATATTTATTATCCCGGTTTAGATTTTGTATATTGTGTATTTTGCCCTGCTTGTAAAAGTTTAGGACTTTTGTGATTTGTTGTATTTATTTCATAGGTACTTTAAGGCGTATTATGGATGTTTTATTTGCTGTTACAAAATGTGACATTTATGATGTAGTATTGGCCAGTTCCCACTTGTAAAAGAGACGCAGTCTCAATGTGTTTTTACTGGTTAAATAAGAATCCAACCAATTCTTCACGTGTATACAGAGGATCTTGGTCAAATCTGTGCTTGACCAGAACTGTCTGTCTGGAATGTCAGAACAGGTCAGCTCCATATATGGAGATATAAGGGTTTGAGGTTTGAGGTCAGATGTAGAGTTGGTGGCCGGCTCCATATCTTCAGATCTAAGTGATGATCCAGTCTTCTCCATGTATTGTTATCCAGGGTTAGATGTGGTCAGTGATGTGATCTTCATATATTGAGATTACCATTAATGGTGGCATGACGTGTCACGAGGCGTGATGTCACGAGGCGTGACCATATATGGAGGTGTGATGTCACGAGGCGTGACCATATATGGAGGCTAACGGTAGATGCAGGTTTTCATAGCGACCTACAGTCGCAATAATGCAGTCTGCTGAATGCCTACATTTGTAACTCACCTTTGACAGACATCTCATCCTTGGTGTGCTTGCTTTGCTTCACAGGACATCTGTAAGTCACTGTGGTGTCACCGTACGGGACACCGATGTGAAACCAAGTTCATGCCCGCTGCAGAGGGGACTTCCTGTGGTCCTGATATGGTGAGTAACCATCTCGTTTGTTCTTTCTCTCATCAACAGAGAGTCACGGCGCATTGTGCTGCGACGCGCTTTGAGCTTGTTGATAGCTACTTTCGAATAGGGATTAAGGGGATTATAATGAGCAGATTGAGGGTACTTTGGATAACATGACCATATCGCTCACATGCAGTGTTTATTAACACCCGCAACGTTCAAACCCATCAACCAAATGTCCTGATCTATGTTATTAGCACCAATAGCTTAGCTGAAACATCTCATGGTTGTGGTAATGATTCAACGTCGGTCGTAAAATGACCGCATTGTCAGACACAGACAGGAGGATCAAAAGAGCAGCGCTCCTCTCCAAACGTTGAACTGTTTCCAGCTTGAAGCACCCAGGACGCTGTGCCAAAAAACACTGGGCGTCGGGAGAACTGAAGCGCTAGGAAGAGGAGCGCTCCAACACATTTATACCATAGATTCTATGGTTATTCTCTGCCATAGAACAATGGTTCTCAACCTTTTCAAGCCGTGATCCCATCATGTTGGCATCAAGTTGAGTTCAAACACTTCATCTCATCTCATCTCATCTGAATGCAGGTGTCTCTGTCTGCCTAATAAGCACAGATCCCACTAATTAAGGACGACACTGTGAGTGGCAGTGGTCATTGTCCTATTGTCCTTAAAGTGCTTTAAACATTACATTACATTTTTTACAAAACTGTCTTCAACACAAACAAACAAACAAAGAAACAAAAAAGTCTTTGTGTATGCACAGCCCCTAATTGTCCCTCATTTTGCTGCATGCATGGGGAGCGCCTGGAACCCCCTCAGGGACCCCTGGGATGCCCCCTTACCACACTTTGAGAAGCATTAAGGCTCTATTAATAGAGCAAACAGTGATGATACGAGGGTACAAGCTGGGGTGGGGGTCATAAAGGTTCTAATAATAGAGCACACAGTGATGGTAGGAGGGTATACGTGTGTGTGTGTGTGTGTGTGTGTGTGTGTGTGTGTGTGTGTATGTGTGTGTGTGTGTGTGTGTGTGGGTGTCAGAGGAAGAGCACAGTGTGCTCCAGTTGGTTTGTGCAACGGGCCTCTAAACATCAAAGCTTCTGTTTGTAGGAAAAGTACAATGCGGGGGGGGGGGGGGGGCAGTGTAGACGAGCGGTGAGTGAGTTTGAGCAGAGCTGAGTGGAGTGGAGCAACATACTGTAACTACAGCCTCTCCCTGTTCAACTCCACTGTCCCTGTTCTGACGCACGCACACACACGCATACACACGCGCACGCACGCACGCACACACACACACACACACACACACACACACACACACACACACACACACACACACACACACACACACACACAGCTGTGCGAGTGTTTGTCCATTGTTAAGTGTACCATAAGGACAAGACTGCTTTCCGTTTTGAAAGACCATATTGATGGAGCGAGAGAGACAGACAGACAGACAGACAGCGAGAGAGAAAGAGAGAGAGAGAGAGAGAGAGAGAGAGAGAGAGAGGAGAGAGAGAGAGAGAGAGAGAGAGAGAGAGGTGCTGATATGCGAGTGTATGTTACGATTTGGCTCAGACTGCTTCAGGTGTGGTGTGTGTGTGTGTGTGTGTGTGTGTGTGTGTGTGTGTGTGTGTGTGTGTGTGTGTGTGTGTGTGTGTGTGTGTGTGTGTGTGTGTGTGTGTGCGTGTGCGTGTGCGTGTGCGTGCGTGTGCGTGCATGGGGGAGGGGGTGGGGGGGGGGGGGGGGTCTGGGCTGAGGTCCAATGCAGGAACCTCAGGTCATTCAGCCATTCCCTGTACTGATGACAATAACACTACTTGTATTGTTTCTTTCCATTATTTTCCTTTCGTGTTCTCCCGTACAAACTCAGTAGAATCATACTATACTGTATACTATATCAGGTATAGACCAGTGGTTCCCAAAGTGGAGTCCATTTAGCTCCATTTGTATCCATTAAATGGGGGCCTGTGGACAAATGCATGTCAAACTTCAAGTCTAACAGGGTGAGAATCACTGCTAGATCCGTAAAAATGGTGGCTAATTTGTGTCAATTTGGGGGTCCTTGACATGAAAAAGTTTGGGAACCACTGGTATAGACTATAGAGAGTATGCACATATCAGCCAGGGGTATAGAGGCCGGTATCAGCCAGGGGTAGAGAGGCCGGTATCAGCCAGGGGTAGAGAGGCCGGTATCAGCCAGGGGTAGAGAGGCCGGTATCAGCCAGGGGTAGAGAGGCCGGTATCAGCCAGGGGTAGAGAGGCCGGTATCAGCCAGGGGTAGAGTGGGTGGTATCAGTAAAGTGCAAATACCTCAAAATTGTACTTAAGTGAACAGTACAGTACTTAAGTAAATGTACTTTCCACCACTGCAAGGAATTGAACTATGCTCACCTGTATTTCCGTTGTGTTCGGTTGTGTTCCTGTCCAGTGGTGTCGGAGGGGTCAGTGTGTCAAACATGGGGAGCACGGCCCCAAGGCGGTCCATGGCGACTGGTCAGCCTGGTCCCAGTGGTCCGAGTGTTCCAGAACCTGTGAGGGAGGGGTCATGTACCGAGAGCGTTCCTGCACCAGCCCCAGGTACACACCACACGCACGCACGAACTCACGCGTGCATGCGCATGCACAAACGCACACACACGTTGCTCACATTCACATAGGGGCGCTGCTAACCATTTGGTTGCCCTATGCATGATATGTTTATTTTAGTTCACTAAAGACATAAGGCCATATCACAAGTCAATTTATTATAGAAAATGTAATAACATGTTTAACCCTAGAACACTAAACCCAGTTCATGATTTTCAACCGGACAATTATATTTTTGGGTGGGTCTTTCAGTGCCTTCATGATGCTCAGTGACATCATAGAAGGTATTTTTGTTTCCCTGCCCACATCCCTGTTTTTTTCTTTTCTTTCTATAGGCAGGTGTTCGGGTGAAGAGTCATAGAGTGAAAACCCCATATGATAGGCCCTCCATGATATACATTTTTGTTTTTTTTGTATTGCTGTACTTATATTTTGATGAAGGGGCACGGTGGCACAGTCGGTAGTGCTGTCACCTCACAGCTAGAAGGTCCTGGGTTCGATTCCCGCTGTGGGCGCTGGGGGGGCGTGTTCTCTCCTCTGCGTCATCAGTGCCCATACCCGAGGCGCGGTTGGCAAAAGGGCCTTTCTGTGTGGAGTTTGCATGTTCTCCCCGTGTCCCCTAGGGTAAGAAACATGCAGTAATCCTGTTCTCTAAACTACCTCCCCCTGGCCAGCCAGGGCGCCTGATGGAGGGGAAAGGAACTGGTCGGAATAGCGTGTTCCTACCACGCGCTACGTCCGGCCGGGGAAACTCCCCCCCTTGTCAGGTGAAAAGAAGCAGCTTGGACTCTTCATGCATAGAAGGAAGCATGACGTAAATCCGCTGCCCCCCAGGTTGGCAGAGGAAGTGTAGCGCCCAGGATTACATTAGATAATTGACACTGGGTGAAGAAATGGGTTGCAAAATCGTATAAAAATGTGTATATATATATATATTAATGAGAAATATGTCTTATGTAATATATTACATTGAGTAAAATGTATCCGGTTTTAAGTGATTGTTTGACAAAAGTTAAGTTTAGTGTTCTAGGGTTAAATGTTCACTCATTCATAATCACTTTATACTGACATCAGGCTTGGGCTGTATAGTCTCTTTACCCCGTGTGCACCCGGCCAGGCCTGCGGTCCGTCGTACCACCCCGTCCCACCGGTCTCCTTAATCCTCGTTTGGAAGATCAAAGTCCCTCCTCTGTAGAAGTGGAGGTGGAGTACTCCTCATATGATGCATATTAGGAGCCACGATTAGCTGACGTTGCACCGTCTCTAATCCAGTTTAGCCGTCGTGTTCGCTTAACGTCTGTGGCGCCGAGTCACTCTTTGTAGCTGCCTGGCCGTGGTCTGATGCCACTGCAAGCGGTTTGCAAGGTCAGTGGAGAGACGGTAGGACGAGATGACAGAGTTCAGTGGAATGTTGACTCCTCCTGCCCCTCACAGAAGCCCTTGGTGTAAGCAGTGTCAAACAGCTGTGATTGTGGAATTGTGATTTGAGTTTGTGGTTTTGCATGGGGGCTGTTTTGTGGGTCTCAAACACCGTTTACAAAGCGAGGTAAACGTACATCGAATGCAGAGAGACGGTGTAGTGCAGTGGTTCCCGAACGTCTTAGCTGGTATAGAGTGGGGGGAAAGGAAGAAGCCAAGTGTAGAGTCCCCTGGGGGACCCCCAGCCAATGAACTATGTAGGGTTCAAAGTGGTTAAATATTTGACACTCGAGTCATGCTGCAGCCACAGGCTCATGAGAATAACAGTTTGTTCATGTTTGACATTTTGGTCGGGGCTCCTGTGCTCCTAATCTGAGAAGAACACCATGGATTAGCCTCAATCCACGCCGATTAAACCCCTCCGACACAGATCAGACACATGAGGCTCACACTTTAAAATCTATACTATGTCATCTTTTACTGCACGGAGATGTTCATGTGCACCATACAGTATTGGTAGTTATAGTGTAGAGTGCATGCACAACATAGAGCAGTAGAGCATGTATTTCTATACTGTAGAAGCGATATCAATGTCAAACCTCAGTCAACCACTGAACCACAAAAGAATTTGTTTAGAAATATGGCAATCTATTTGTAGAAAAAATCTCTGTCGGGTGGAAACCCCATTATGTCCAAAACAGTCAGTGAAATTGTCTAAGCTTTCAAAACGCAAATCGCTTCTTGATTGCAGATCTGTCACTTTGATGCTTTTGTGTGACACTGTAGTATGATCAATAGTATGATCAAGTAGGTAGGGCATTCATTTTATGAAAACGATATCTTGTTTTACATTTTTGCCTCTAGTGACATGCCCAAAATGAGGATGCCATGCAGGGTTCAAGTAGTTAAGTAAAGAACTGGAATTCAGACCCCCCTATACACGCACGCACGCACGCACGCACGCACGCACGCACGCACGCACGCACGCACGGCTAGACTCCAGCCCCCCCCTCCCCCCAGGTGGACCACCTGCCGGATCAAACGCAGTCAACCTAATCCTTCCAAACAAGACCTGGGAGATTAAGGTTCAACGTCTTGACCTGGTTTTGTGGAGTGGGGAGAGATTTTTGTCGTCCAGTTAATTTGAGGAGGGGTTACAGCCCCAGATGATCAGATAGCTCCCTGACCTCTCTCCAGCACGCTCGTAAAGACTCTTTATTGGGGTGAAGCCCTCAGCCCGTATGTGTGTGTCTGTGTCTGTGTCTGTGTGTGTGTCTGTGTGTGTGTGTGTGTGTGTGTGTGTGTGTGTGTGCGTGCGTGTGTGTGTGTGTCGGCAGAAACCTTGTGTCTCCAGTGGTGGAAAAAGTACTACCAATACTGCAATATAGAAAAACGGAGTACAACGTACAAAGGAATTGCCTTCAAAATGTACTTAAAGTAGCCGACCAAAAGTACTCATTATGCAGTAATGAGTACTTGAAATGTATAGCCTACAATTCTTTTAAAAATAGTTGATCTACAAGCATTTCATTTGCTACATAAAAAACACAACAATTTTCTTTCTTTAAAAAGAATAACTATTCTTCATATAGGGCTACAACATTTACAAAAATAGACATTGTGAGGACCGTTTTCTTGACCGTTTTGGGGTTAGGTTTGGCATTAAGCATTTAGAGTTTAGGTTTAGGGTTTGGGGTTAGGGATTTAGTCCAGTAAATTAAGTAAAGAAATCCTCTCAGGTTGGACAAAATTGGATTATTTTGTTTCTCAACTGATTCTGACAGGACATTAGGTCTACTAGCCAGGATAAAAAATCTACCCTAATCTGCTCACTGCTAATACCCTAAATTTGCCTTAATCCAAGATGGCCCAGAGGGTATGCGTATGCTTAAAGTGAATGGCACATCGAGTGGCAAATCGAGTGGCAAAGCAACATACAAAGTGAGTTTAACGTTGTTTAATGCAATCAGATAGGACTTTTCTGTTTGGATGCATGGGTTGTCAAGGCCAGAAAGTAGTTTTTTGCCACTCAGTAGGCATTCCTGCATAATTTCCGGGTTTGATGATGATGTCACACGCATACCCTCTATTCTGATAACCTATTGTAAGGCAATATTTTTTTAATTTCATTATGCTTTAAGTATCATGTGACGTGTCAAACTAGGGGATTTTCATCATTCTGAATCCATTCCAAACACTAGTTTTGCACAAAAAACACTCCTTGGACAAAATCTTGCCATAGCCACTTGCCCAAATGTCCCCATGTGCTGACCTCATCACATTTGTGAAGACGGCTATGGCCGTTTTTAGCCCAAGGAGTGATTTCTGTGCAAAACTAATGCTTGGAATGGATTCAGAATGATGAAAAACCCCTAGTTTGACACGTCACATGATACTTAAAGCATAATGAAGGAGATTAGGGTAGATTTTTTATCCTGGCTAGTAGACCTAATGTCCTGTCAGAATCAGGTGAGAAACAAAATAATCCAATTTTGTCCAACCTCTGCTATTTAATTATTGGACTAATTTAGAAATCCGGGAACCTATTGGCAAAACAAAGGATAAACAGTGCCGTCTTTTAGTTGACGTGAGTCAACAGTCTATCTCTAGAGACTATAGGCATTTAGAGGTTAGGTTTAGGGTTAGGGGGTTAGAGTGTTCCCTGCCTTGCCACGATGTCACACACCGGAAATGTGCCGATCGACAAGCTCACATGTGGCTATTTCCGGCTATGTTCAGCTACTTTTAATGCTTGTGAAATGTTGATGTTGAAGTATAGCAATACAAACGTGCGTGCGTGCGTGCGTGCGTGCGTGCGTGCGTGCGTGCGTGCGTGCGTGCGTGCGTGTGTGCGTGCAAGCGTATGTGCGTGCGTGCATGCATGCGTGGAGAGGTAGAGAGGAATGGAGAACAGGTGACTGAAGGAAGTGGAACGCTAGACTAGACGGGTCACGTTGACCTCTGGCCCTCAAACCTCTGTCGCCGGGCAGATTTACTCGACCCCCGGGACACCCAGGGAGCAGGAGAAACTAGAGCGTTATACACAGGGGAGTGCTAGACAAAGGGGGAGAGAGCCATTTAAACAAGATCTCTGTCTTGTTTTGGATTTAGACATGGCGTTATAAGCTGACGACAAATGAAGAGTGATGTCGTGAGAGAACAGAACAGAACACAATAGAGCAGGGGTCGGTCTTCAACGTTTTTCAGACAAAGGACCCATTATCTGAGACAAAGATGAAGCAGCGACCCCCGCTAGGCCGCTACATATGATATCAAATTGTGTTGCATGGCTTTGTGGAGTTTAACAACACTATCATCAGTGTTTGTGTCATGGTTTTTGTTTTGTTGTATTAATATCTTGGGTTCATGTTTTCTGTGTCAGCCATTTAACCACTTAAACCCAACCCAACCCTTGACCTTTGAATTTGGAGTTGGTCTGCTCTATTTTCCTCTACACCAAAGATAGATTGGCTATTTTCTGTGAATGGGGATGAATAGGGAATAATCATATTTGTGGCACTCGGTGTGGCACTCGGGTGGCACAAATATATATTTGTTTATAGGACAGCTAGTTGTTCTGCTCTGTGTTGTGGCAAGGACCCTGTCATAGTGAAGTGACGGAGGGCCTATCTTAAGCAGTCTACCATATGGACCGTCTCTGTCCTAATAGGATGTATAGGACCAATGACACCCCAGGCCCAGGTCATCTGTCTCTGGCAAAGCCTGGCAGGATCTCTGAAGAGAGCAGACTTAACGCTTTGACACCTTGAATTGAGCTTTACTAAGAACTACTTACTACAACTACACATTTGTCTGCATGGTCTTGGTCATACACATCTGCAATTGTCATACTGTACATATCTAGGTTAAGTGCTAAGGGGTGAGGTTGAGTCTGAAGAGGTGAGTCTGAAGAGGTGAGTCTTCAGATTGCGACGGAAATTTTGGAGTGATTCTGCAGTTCTAAGTGCAACGGGGAGTTTGTGCTAGAGCTCTTCACGGGTCCAGATCTGTGTTTTACCATAATCACTCAGACTCTGGTACTTGAGTAAATGTACTTAGTTATACATTATACCACTGGAGGTAACTGATATGCCCATTGTAAGTTCTGTTCACTTTGTTTCATTCCGTTCATGTTCATTTTGGCATGTCTGCACATTGCATTACATATGCACATACATTTAGTAACGACACTTGGAATAGGACTGTGAAATGTGTCATCCTAATTATGTGCAGACTGCTCAACCATCTGCATCGTTCGCAGCTCTCTGCAGGAGAGAAGGATTGATCTGCTGTGCATTGATTGATCTGCGGTCCGATCCATGTACTGAGTTACATGGATTCAAGTTGCCACCACTGATTTCAGTCATTTGGATTCAGCATGTATTTCATGGAATCATGTCCCAGTTCAATCTGAACTGGGAAAAATGCTTTCTGCTATGATGCTCCAATTTCATGGAACAATCTACAAACCGCGCAAAAAATGTTTGCACCAATATCCTATAGACAATTTAATAACCTGCTCTTAGATCTCCCTACATCATTATATAACAGTTTTTAACGTACAAGTTTTCTGTTATGGTCTTGTTTAGTTCTCCATGTGTTTTATATTTGTATGTGTCTTAATTGTTGATTTTTGTGTGTAATCTTGACAGCATTGCAAAATCAATCAATCAATCAATCAATCAATCAATCACAACACAGTTTGCGCTTGTAGACTAGGAAACACGGGCCACAAGCCAGTGTTTGGGAAACAAGTGATAAGGGGGACGACTCAATCTCCATCTTCCATCTCCAGGCCGCAGAACAACGGTAGATTCTGCCCCGGCTCCAGCCGTCTCAACCAGCTGTGTAACACCAGACCGTGCCCCACGGAAGCAGTGGACTTCAGGTCGCAGCAGTGTGCAGAGTACAACAGCAAACCCTTCAGGGGCTGGTACTACAAGTGGAAACCCTACACCAAAGTGGATGGTATGTCACAAACTGCACTTCTGTACAACCATCACATACTTCTCAAACAAAATCATGTACTTGTGTGGTCATTTCAAGATTGAGACAAATGTTTTTATATATATATAATTATATATAATATATATATAGTATAAAGCACATTTAAAACAACCCTCATCGAAGAGCACAGGTCAGGACTCAGGAGTACAGGTCAGGAGGTGCTGTGCACAAACAAGTTTGTTGAGAAAGTACTTTTTCTCTTTACTTGAATTGTGAATTGTGAGCGAGAACGTGGGAGTCTATCCCCGTCACAATGCTCTAGAAATGGGAGATGGAACTGATGGATTGTGGAGCTCCCAGTACTGCACGACTTGCTGCACCCAAGCCGTGCTATACTCAGCACATACACTTAGTTGGCGGTGTCTAGAATCGTACCCATGACCCAAAGGCCTGATGAGCTCTACAGACTGAGCTACCTTGCTACCTGAGTACAGTTGTCGAGCAATAACAAGTTCAAGTAATCTTCTTAACAAAGACTTTTTTTCCCATGGTGCCGCAGACCACCATGGTGGCCTAAATTGTGGTCAGTCAGTCAGTCAGTCAGTCAGTCAGTCAGTCAGCTCACTCACTCACTCACTCACTCACTCACTCACTCACTCACTCACTCACTCACTCACTCACTCTAGGTGGACGGTATCAAGGTCAAGGTAAACTTTATTGTCCACAAGGGAAATTTGTCTTGGGCTTTCACCCCTGCTGCAGCCACACACAAAACATTAATGGAAAACAAAATACATAACAGAGGGAGACACAACTGTGCACACATAGTGTGAATAATCTACCTCTTATTCTAAAAACTCCTTCTAAACCTGAAATCTGGAAAAACAATTACAACAAAAAGCATACAGTGTAAAGTAATTGTAATTCAGGGATGCCCGGATGCCGTTGGATGAAAACGTTTTCATTTGTGTGGTGCTGTGTCATAGTTCCAACGGTTCATTATTCCGACATGGTCACGTGGTCTGACTCGCCGCAATATTAACCCTATCCCAAACTGCACGTGAAGCCACGTAGTCGAAGTAATGCAGTCCCCATTCGTGTATAGCCGTCTTTTAAACAACAAGCACCTCCATAAAAGGTTTCCACAAACCACCATAACACACAAGCAAAGACATGTGACTAAACGCATCACTGTTTACACGACTCACTTCCACACAGTAAACATTTGAATTGCATATTGTAGTTCAGGACAGGCTTTTTCTTGCATCCCAGGCAGCATCATAGCATTTCTGTAGACTTAGATAGCATTTGATACAGACTTATAGCATGTTATGTAGACAGCACTAGAATTGCATTGTATATAGTCATAGCACGCCATAGTACATATGTATAGCATAGTAGTATATATGTATAGTTTATATGTATAGTTTCATTATATAGATATTCCACTGTTACTTTCTTAGCTTACGCATGTTTCATGATAAATGCTTTTATGTGATGTATTCCCATGCTTTTGTTCTTGCTTAATGTAAATCGCTCTGGATTAAGAGCGTCTGCTAAATAAATGCCTAAATTGTAAATTGTAAATTGCATCATCTGAACCCAATCTGATTATCATGTGTCTTTATGGTGCCAGCAGTGTTGCCAGATTCTGCGAGAGAAACAAGCGGCCAGGCAAAGAGCCCAAAAGAAGCAACTATTTTGCATACATGCTCTCACATGCACGCACGCACGCACGCACACACACACACACACACACACACACACACACACACACACACACACTAAAAAAATTGTCCCTGGCACTACTTATTTTCAGATGGGGGTCCGCAGACAAAATCATTCTGGGATGAAAATGACATGATGAAGTGAGAACCACTGGTTTAAACAACATGAAGCAGGCACGAATAAGCAATTCCACGTTAGAAACAGCAAAAAAACCAACAACAACAACCTTAAAGTCAGACTTGGCAACACTGCAGGGTTTGTGGTGCCAGCCTGGGTTTAGTAGCCAGGGGAGCAGAGAGCCAAACAGCTGCAGGAAGACATCACTCTGCTCCTTGTTGGAGGGAGACTTTAGGATAAGCTGTCAGGGTAATGTGTATTTGAGGGGCATGTAGCTACCTGCACGCTCTTACACAGAGGGATACATTAGAAAAGGAAGCCTGCAGGCCAGGATTTCTTTAGAGAGAGAGAGAGAGAGAGAGAGAGAGAGTGTTGGCGGACATCCCAGGGTTATGTTTAGTTTGTTGATGGATGAAAGAAAGGTGAATGTTGAGATCAGCACTTTCTGTGTGCTGCTTTGCTGCTTGCCTCACCGAAGTCACCTTTACTGTCATTCTGTTTAACCAACCTATAAACCACAATATACAATTTGGGCATCTATCTTAATTAGCTAATTTGTGTGTGTGTGTGTGTGTGTGTGTGTGTGTGTGTGTGTGTGTGTGTGTGTGTGTGTGTGTGTGTGTGTGTGTGTGTGTGTGTGTGTGTGTGCGCGTGCGCCTGCGTGCGTGTGCGTGTGCGTCTCTAGATGAGGACATCTGTAAGCTGTACTGCATTGCAGAGGACTTCGACTTTTTCTTCGCCATGTCCAGCAAGGTTAAAGATGGCACCTCCTGCTCTGAACACAAAGGAGGCGTCTGCATTGAAGGAGTGTGTGAGGTAAGTACGTTGACCACTAAAATGGTTCTTGCTTGTTATTTCCTAAATTGGTCTTTGCATAGGGCATATTTGGTCTTTGCATATTTTAATCATCTGAAATGTTTTATACTGTATTTAGTTTTACTTGACTAATTATCTCAAGGCTGGCCGTGATGTCTGATTTGGCTTTCAGCTGCCTGCCAAACATAGACGATCTACAAGCTCACAATGTGAGCAACGTGTTGTGAGCTTGTAGATTTTCAGCTCAGCGACACCCACTTGCAGCCAAGCATAAAATGACTTGACTACATTGTACTGGGTCTGTTCTCCACTAGGCCCTCCCTCATTTAAAATGACTTGACTACATTGTACTGGGTCTTTTCTCCACTAGGCCCTCCCTCATTTAAAATGACTTGACTACATTGTACTGGGTCTTTTCTCCACTAGGCCCTCCCTCATTTAAAATGACTTGACTACATTGTACTGGGTCTTTTCTCCACTAGGCCCTCCCTCATTTAAAATGACTTGACTACATTGTACTGGGTCTTTTCTCCACTAGGCCCTCCCTCATTTAAAATGACTTGACTACATTGTACTGGGTCTTTTCTCCACTAGGCCCTCCCTCATTTCAGAGCACTGCAGATGAATCTGTAGGCAACTCTGATTACAACTTCTAGAGTTGTTATTAGGAATGAAAACACAGGCACACCACGGGAATCACTCTGCATGTGTCGGTCTACTGTATCTATAAAATGTCAATTAAACCATTGTTTATGTTAGTTTATGTTACAGTTATGTAACAGGGTAGTAGAGGTGGAAAACACATTAAGCTCTGTGTGTGTGTGTGTGTGTGTGTGTGTGTGTGTGTGTGTGTGTGTGTGTGTGTGTGTGTGTGTGTGTGTGTGTGTGTGTGTGTGTGTGTGTGTGTGTGTGTGTGTGTGTGTGTGTGCGTGCAGGCAGTAGGCTGTGATCAGATGCTGGGATCCAAGGCCACCCTGGATGCGTGTGGCGTCTGTAAAGGAAACAACTCGACCTGCAAGTTCTACAAAGGCCAGTACACACTGCAGCACCGAGCCAACGGTAGGGTGTGTGTGTGTGTGTGTGTGTGTGTGTGTGTGCGCGTTTGCGTTTGCGCGTGTGCGTGTGCGCGTGCATGTGAGAATATACTGTATTTGTATAGTGTTAACATAATGGTTTCATTCCTTGTGATGTCTTTGTCAGTGGTGGAACAATTATTAGTACTCACATTTTTTACCAAAGTAAAAGTATCAATACTGCAAAATAGTACAAAAGTATTTCAAAGTAATCAACATGCAGAATGTCCCGTTTCAAATATTTCATTTCATGTGTATAAAAAGTATAAAAATATTTTGAAAAAAGATCTACAAGCTCACATTATGACGCATTGTGAGCTTGTAGATCGTGCTGAAGTGTATAATGTATGTTTTGTAACACTAGTAACTAATTAAAGGTTTAAAATAAAGGTAGTGGAGTAAAAGTACAATATTTGCACTTTTACAGACTTCTACACTACCTGCAGAGTAGATAAGTAAAGGTATTGGAAACACAAGTAAAGTAATACCTCATTTGACTGGAGTTAATTACATGTACTTAGTTACTCTACACAACTGGGTTCCAGTTCTTGTGAGCTGTGATGTCTTTGTTAGCATATCCCCAATTAATACACCTGATGTTGTTTTTGTTGATGCCAGTCACAACTCACAAGGAGGTCCTGCTTCCAGGCTTTCCAAGATAAATATGCAAAGTACAAAAATATAACACACTTTGCGTACAGAATGATGCAGACTGAACTCATATTTTGAAGCCTGGGCCATGTACATAAACTTACCATGAGTTGACCTGAACATTGCCGGCATGACAAAGAAGAAAGCCAAACAACTCCCTGCTTTGTATCAGCCAATCAGCCGTCAGCTTGGCTGTTTGGAGGAGAAGGTGCTTGTTATGGATGGTTTAGACAGATTAGTGGTTATATAGGTGTCAGGGTTAGAGTTATACCGCAATTAAGAATTAGTTATACCTGAATTCCACTTAGTTTTTTTTCTTCTGAATGCTGGATTTTCAGGATGCTATTTTCAATGGCATCCTGAAATGAGTTCACGTCCTCACAATTCTAGTAATACAAACGTGTGTGTGTGTGTGTGTGTGTGTGTGTGTGTGTGTGTGTGTGTGTGCGTCTGTGTGTGTGTGTGTGTGTGTGTGCGTTCAGAGTACTACTCCATGGTGACGGTGCCGGCCGGGGCGCGCAGCATCCTGGTTCGGGAGCTGGAGGTGTCCAGCAGCTACCTGGCAGTGCGCGGTGGCAGCGCCACCGTGCAGGGGAAGTACCACCTGACCGGCGACTGGACGGTGGACTGGCCCGGACGCTTCCACTTTGCCGGCACCACCTTCCACTACCAGCGCTCCTCCAGCCGGCCCGAGAGCCTGAGTGCCGCCGGACCCACTAATGAGAGCCTGGTGTTTGAAGTAAGAGACGCTTTGATGTCCGCTGCTAAACTGGAATTGACAGTGACAGCACCCTGGCAGCTGTAGCGCCGACGTTCAGAGGGAGAAAAAAATAAAAAATAAAAAAAACATTGAATGGGCAGGAGAGGAGGGTACAGTAGTGTTGACAAAGTCTGCTTATTATAAGAGACTTACTTGTCTTGTAGAGTTGCTTGTAAATAGTAGATGTTGTGGGATGTGTGTGGGGCTGGGGGGATTGTTTCTGGTAAATTGTGGTTGCTTATTTGGGCTTTGCTACAATTTTTCACCACTTTTGAAATATTTTCACATGGGGGTCGGTGGCAATACACGGTATTGCCACCGTAGCCTATTAATGACACTGGGGAGGAGAGAGAGAGAGAGAGAGAGAGAGATGGGGTACGTAAAGGGTCTCTGAAGGAGGAGGAAGAGGATAAGAGGAGGAGAGGGGCTTCACTGTAGAGCTTCTGTTGTCATTTAATTGTGCACGGCGGCCAATAGCATACGGGCCTTGTATTCATCTCATTGAACAAGCGGCTTGGAGAGTTCAAACGGCCCGCTGTGTGCTTTGAACTTCCAGACGGTCTCTCTCTCTCTCTCTCTCTCTCTCTCTCTCTCTGTGTGTGTGTGTGTGTGTGTGTGTGTGTGTGTGTGTGTGTGTGTGTGTGTGTGTGTGTGTGTGTGTGTGTGTGTGTGTGTGTGTGTGTGTGTGTGTGTGTGTGTGTGTGTGTGTGTGTGTGTGTGTGTGTGTGTGTGTGTGTGTGTGTGTGAGAGAGAGAGAGAGAGAGAGAGAGAGAGAGAGAGAAACAGGAATTCTGTACATAATTGGGATTTATATGAAACCAGGCCAACAGCTTAAAACTGACGGCACGACAAAGTGGCTAAGAGAGGGGAGGGGTGGAGAGAACGAGAGAGAGAGAGAGAGAGAGAGAGAGAGAGAGAGAGAGAGAGGGAGGGAGGGAGGGTGAGAGAGATGGGAGGGAGACAGAGAGAGAGAGAGACTGAGAGAAAGAAGGAAAAAGAAAAGGAACATGAATTCTGTACAAGAAGAGAGAGGCGGTAGATGAAAGGAAAAAAGACATTGGTCAATTAGTGTAAAAGGGCCATTGTGCTGCCATTCAGGGCAGAGTGTAGAGGAGAACACAGCCTGAACAGTGGTTCTCAAACGGCTTTGGCTCAGATCACCCCTGTAAATCAGAAACCTCCTATCTCCATATTTTCACGTTTTATTTTCACGTTATTTTAATTTGTAAATTAACACCCTACTCTTGATTTGACCATACAGCGTCACGCTAAAGTATCGAAGCAAAAGTAGCAACTACTGCTACTTTTGCTTTTTTATTATTTTATTAGAATCTTAAAAAGTAACAGTTTTAAACATATGAGCTTTCTACTCGACAAAGACAAAATACCATGTTTCATCCATGGCACCCCAGGAGTTAGTTAGTTATGTAAATGTATCTTTCCCCCTAAGATATAGCACGTCACAAGGAAAACTTGAGAGTATATCTCCATTTGGACAGATTGAAAATAACTTTATACTTGACATTTAACCACTTGAACCCACTTGCACACACGTGCAATTTGTCCTCTGCATTCTACCCAACCGGCCAACCTATAAGTACTAGGTACAGAGAGCATGCAGCCATTAGTGTAGAAGCAGTGGTTCTCAAACTTTTCAGGTTTGAAAAGAGAGAGATAATAGACCCAGGACCCAAACTAGTGAAAATAGCAGAATAGGTATATAGAAGTTAATGATATTTATTCATATAGCCGTCAGAGAGGCCGGAGGCACCTTTTCTAAAAAGTGACAGGCCAACGCAGAGATCTTCAGGTTGCGTCTCTCTGCACAGTCGGCTGTGTGGAGCAGTGAATTAGCATGTATACTGTAGCTCAGAGAGTGAGACGTTCGCATCGGAGGGAGGACAGGATTTATGAGGTGGCGATCACCTCGGCACATTTATAATGCGCGGTGGTGGTGGTGTGTCTGTCAGGCCCCACAGCTCAGAGGTGAGAGCGAGTCTCCGCCTGTTCTCAAAGACTGGAACATGAGACACGTATCCTCTTGACCAGCGTTGCCATGTTCACTTTTTAGAAGCTATTGCTGTTTTATTGGGCTTGTTTTCTGAAGTGTAGTTGCTTATGTGGGCTTGCTGTCTAATGTTGTGTAAGTGAGTGTTTCTCAAACTTCTTTTCACGTGAAGGGGTACACATTAATATGTTTGTCAGTGTCAGTGCCAGTGGTTCTCTTCTCATACATTTTTAAATGGCTAGTTGCTCATTTATCTCGACGAATCTGGCAACACCAGTCCCTCAGTGAGTGTGTGCGTTTAAGTGAGTGGTGGGACGTTCACCTCCATAGCGTTGTCAGCAAAGGCATTTCTTTTCACTTGACCTGTGAACCCTGAGCTGTCGAAACAGAAGTGGAAACCAGGTGAAGTTTAGACGGTTATTGTGTTTCTTTTTTTTCAAGGTGAAGTGATAGCCGTGTAAAAGCAGCCCTCAGGCTACAGTTGAACTGAACCTGTACATGCTGAAGAATCTTTCACCACAGATCCCCCGTATTGCTTCCCCTTATTTGGCTTTTTTTTTTACGACTTTTCACGAACCTAACTGTTGTTTAGAACAGAGAGTTGTGTTTGAATGGAGTTTTTTTTAGGACAGTTTGAAACAGCTTTTGTTGTTGTTCCTCCTCCTATGAAATGAATGCCAGCAGAGGGCTAGCAGCAGGGAAAGCTCATCAATCAGGACATGGTGCCACAGCTGTATTGTTAGAGCCAGTCATGGCTGTCACTCACCGGGCTCTCAGAGCGCTGCGAGGTTTCTGCCCATCAGTGATGATATACATAACTAAATAAATAATAAATAAATAATAAATAAATATAATATAACTAATAATGTGTGTTTAGTACCGCGACCAGCCAGATGACATAATAGCATAATGCGGTCTGATCAGCATATTTTGACTGCTCTAAAGAGCTTCAACTTGTATGAACCTGTCTGTCCGTCCGTCCAGCAGTAGCATAATGAACCTGTCTGTCCGTCCGTCCAGCAGTAGCATAATGAACCTGTCTGTCCGTCCGTCCAGCAGTAGCATAATGAACCTGTCTGTCCGTCCGTCCAGCAGTAGCATAATGAACCTGTCTGTCCGTCCGTCCAGCAGTAGCATAGCCTCGGAAACCGTTTTGTATCCAGGAAGAAAGAAAAAAGCAGTAGCATGGTGCTGATCTGCAGATGACACAACCAGAATCTCTCTAAGTATGTCTTGTATTACAGCGTGCGTGCGTGCTTGGGTACGCGTGTGTGAGTGTGTGGTGTTGTGTGTGTGTGTGTGTGTGTGTGTGTGTGTGTGTGTGTGTGTGTGTGTGTGTGTGTGTGTGTGTGTGTGTCTGTGTGTGCGTGCGTGCGTGCGTGCGTGCGTGCGTGCGTGCGTGCGTGCGTGCGTGCGTGCGTGCGTGCGTGCGTGCGTGTGTGCGTGCGTGCGTGCGTGCGTGTAAGTGTGTGAGAGAGAGAGAGAGAGATTAAAAGATTAAGAATTCACAGTTAAACTCTATGGATGTGAGAAGCTATAAGGTCAGGGCATAAAGGGAGACTTAAACATTCCCCTGAAAATGATAGATCTGAACAGCCAAAAACAGACGGGGAGAGAAATGTATTTAATTAATGAGTTTAAGAGAGTGTGTGTGTGTGAGTGTGTGTGTGTTTCTCTGAAACTACACCACTGTCCGTGGTTTTGAACAGATCGGTGATGTTCAGAGGTCTTTTCTTTTTTTTTCTTTTTTTTATAAAGTATATTTATTGGTTTTTAAAGACAAACAGACATTACACAACAAGAACATAATAACAAAAAAAAAACAGCTCAGGCACATAAAAGATTGAATATACAAAGACATGACAAGGACAATGAACCATAATGACAAGTGGCTTTTGAATTTTGATAGACTCCCATTCAGGAAATACATCCATACAGTATATAAATACATATATTAAAAAGGCAGACAATAGTTATCATAGGCACCAAATCATTACAACAAGAGCAGAGCATGCATGCTCCACTCAAAGGCGGCAACCCCCCCCCCCCCCCCCCCCCCCCCCCCCGCATCGAGACCCCTGCCCGGGCGACCACCCCCCCATACCCAAAGGGCAGACAAGCCCCCACCCCAAAGCAGAGCACCCACTAGGGAAGAATGCTGGCATATAAGATATCTAAGGTTGGCACGAAAACCTCCAAGTACCGTGGCAGACAATGTTGGTCCAGAGGTCATTTCTGATTATACGGTGATTGCGATGGGAACATTGACATTGTTAGATTATTCACACTATGTGTTCACTTGTGTGATGTTGTCTCCTCTGTTATGTATTTTGTTTGTCATTGATGTTTTGTGTGTGGCTGCAGCAGGGGTGAAAGCCCAAGACAAATTTCCCTTGTGGACAGTAAAGTTTACCTTCACTTTGCTAGTGTTGTAGATTTTCGGTGTGTGATACAATACGCAACCATATATATATAGCATATAAATCGGGCATTACTCAGCGTGAAATACTCTGTGGTGTGAGAGTGTTGCTGTGTCCATTTAGGCATTCACATCCGCTCAGTGGTGCAAAACTCACATTTTGTAGTAAAAGTATCAATACTGCTATGTAGAAATACTCTGTTACAAGTAAAAGTACTGAGTAAAAGTGCATTGTGAGCTCGTAGATCGGCTTTTTCAAATGGCCGAGATGTATTGGGCCGAAGTGGTTATATGTTTTCCAATAATAATCATAATCTAAGTAACTATTAAATAATTATATTTATGGTATCGTATATATTTTTTATATGGAAATTAGAAGTACTCCAGTACTACAGTAAAAGATACCTCAGAATTGTACTTAAGTACAGTACTTGAGTAAATGTACTTAGTTACTTTCCACCACTGGATGCATGGAGTGAGGGAGGGAAAGACCTGGTGAACTAGTGATTGGATTGATTGAAGTATTTATTGACAGTATGCAAAATAGGTACATTTCAAGCACAACCCAATACAAAAACTGTTAACTGTGGACGACACCATAAAGCATTACTCTTGTTTACAATAGGGTCCACAAGGGAGGGTGGGATGGTCAGCTCTATGGAAATAAGAAGGGATTACTCCCCTGGATTGACATTCTTGTGGTGGGATCATAGGTCAAATGCATGATGGGCGATGCAGATGGATATCCATGTCTGCCATATTGTAATTAACAGAGTCCCACTCCCAGCCCATACTGGAGTTTCTGCTGGGCTGATGCTGATACAAAGCTTATAGGGAGTTTAAAAAAAGAAGAAAATCCTTGCATTGATTTATTGGCTGCCATTTCATTGATGCATTTCTTGAAACGCTTAACCTCTCTCTCTCTCTCTCTCTCTCTCTCTCTCTCTCTCTCTCTCTCTCTCTCTCTCTCTCCACACAATTTAAGGCAATTGGCCAATACAATATTTCACTTCTCGTTGTGTTCGTACAGAATGCAAAAAAACTGTAATTGGAGTTGTCATGTGTGGATGCAATTCTCATTATTCCTTTGACATTCCAGTAAAAACGGATTTGACAGTTGTTGCTTGTCTTTGTACATTTCCCATTCATACACAGCCAGTTGTGTGAGTACAACTTCCTTTCACACAATTTTAGAGTAACGGAGAACACATGCTGTGAATTCCGTCCCACAGGTGCAAGTTGTGAACACAATATAGCCCACTTACAAGTTACAGAAACCTCTCATCTATGCCTATATATACAGTAGATATATCTATAGGCTATATCAGATTCATTATATATCTACAGGATCTCTCTCTCTCTCTCTCTCTCTCTCTCTCTCTCTCTCTCTCTCTCTCTCTCTCTCTCTCTCTCTCTCTCTCTCTCTCTCTCTGATTGACTCCAAGTCGAGTCTCAAGCCCACACCTCAGGAGGTAACCGAAACGCTCGCCTCATGTGTTCGTGTGTTCCTAACACACTTAGGAATAAGTTCAGGGTTAGGCATATTTTTACTGAGGTCAAGTTTATGAATAAAGTAACTTTATTAGGTACCCTTATAATGAGGTTATGTTCAGGAAAAAGGTTAGGTTGAGGCATATTTTTACTGAGATTACTTTCGGAATAAGGTTAGGTTTAGGCATTGTTTTATCGAGGTTACGTTCAGGAATACCTGGTGGCGACTCTTCCGAAGTCGTGAGTGATTGAGGAAAAATGTTTCATCATTTCATCAGGAGCACAGTGCTCCTTCGTGTTTTCGGCCCACCGTGTCCACGTACAGTATGGCCTAAATGCATCCCAGAATGCACTCTGTTCCCACCCAGAAGAAGGGGTGATATTGCCTCATGCCCTGGTGAGCAACTCAATGCAAGTGGATGGGAGGAGAAATCCGGTGAAGTCTCTATACTCTAAGGTGAAAACCAGTGCACCTTGTGGTGCCATAGTGCACTATTATAGGCCTCATGGGACCTATCACGGATCGTACATATTTTACTTTCAACAATTTACTTTCAGTGGCACCAAGGTCTGAACCTTTCAGTTTTGTTCAAACAACATTATAGTACATGTACATATATAGTACATGTTTGCAGCCATTGGCTGAAGTTCCGGTTTGTTACTCGGGGAGCGGATGTACGTGCATTGGTGAGAATCTGCTGAAGTTCCGGTTTGTTACTCGGGGAGCGGATGTACGTGCATTGGTGAGAATCTGCTTGTTTGGATAAGCCTAAAGTATTGGTTTGGTGGACGGTGGAGGTTGGCTGGTTGGCAGGGGTTTAGCTAGTCGGGATGGCTAACATCAGCATAGGAAGTGTGGTTTAGTGCTAAGTACCTCTCTTGTTTAGGCAATTTGGTGAGCACCGTCATTTTTCCATTGAAATCATTTCTTTTTTATCCTAGACTGAGGTTTAGATGAGATGATGTGGAACCTTTATGAGTCACAGTGTCTACTAGAAAACGTGACACTGGGCTTTGGTTTGTGGCTATGGATGATGCACCAAGATTGAACCAATAGCCACAAGATTGAATGTTTTATATGTCTAAGTGTCTTTATATGTCTTGATGAATTGAATACACATGACCACAATGAAAACAAACCCTCAGGGCTTTTTGTGAAATCCTTTTAGCATTATTATTATCCTGTAGCTCTGTGCCTTTTGCAAACTTTCAATAAAGTATTCAATCAATCAATCAATCAATCAATCAATCAAAGACATATTAGTATGGATGCGTTGGGGAAAGGGTGTCTGTAGCAACTCATAATGTAATAACTGCTCATAATGTAATAAGGGCTCATAATGTAATAATTTAAATGTAATAAAAACTCATAATGTAATAATCAGCTCAGAGTTGCTACAGCGTCATTTGCTTTGACCAGCTCTCCACCAAGTTGACCTTGTGCTGACTTTGAAATGACATCATTTTAGATTAGAGCTGTCCTTTCACACACAAGTATAGTAATTATGAATCGGTCAGTGTCGAGTGTCGACCGATTCTGTTGTTTAGTAGTTTTTCATGTATTTGGGTGCGTGAAATGAATCTGCACATTAAATGGCTCAAAATCCATTCCTCTCTTGGAAGTGAATGCTACTTTAATGACAGACCTTCAGGTGCATGTCTGCATTCAGGATGACTCATTGAACCTGAACCTGAACGTCCAAATAAATCTAACTTCAGCGACAAACGGTTTCAGGTCATCAGCACAAGTTTCGGTTCCCCTTATTATGGGTCTATGACAAAACGCAGCCCGAAATAATCTTGATTTCATTCACCTGTTTGATTTCCATTGCTGCACATTAACCAAACACAGCTGATTTTGATTACAGAACAATCCATGTTTAATCTCATTCAAGATGACATCCAGACAGTGTATTACTCATTGTAAATGTAATCAGTACGCTAAAATATGTATCTGAAAACATTATAGGTTAGAAATAAGCCACGTGGTAGCAAGCATGCTTTGCTGGCCATCTGTCTCTCATTGTAAACAAACAGACTCCACGTGCCACCAAGGCCCCAGTGAGGCTCTCTAACGTTGAAGCACTCGGCCCTAGTGGTAAGAGGAGGGACTGCAGGCGGACCCGTGGAGTTATGACGAGGAAACCCCGTGCAGCTGGGCTTTAACGTTGAGCGCGTTTGCACTTCCGCATATCGAAAAATTGAATACTATCACTCCGGTTCAGTCTCTATCCTTTTAATACTCTATGCGTGCCACGGATGTCCCATAGCCTGAAGGGCTGCAACGCTCTGATTGGTTCAGAAACACACAGGCTGATGTATTGAGAGGACAATAGTTGGTTCAGGGCCCACCGCTATCTGCTGTAAATATACTGCCCTGATTAATGAGGCACATTTGAATATGAATCTATAAATGTAATGTTGTCCCTGCACAGATCCTGCTGCAGGGGAAGAACCCTGGAGTGGAGTGGGAGTACACTCTGCCTCGCACCCACAGGAAGCATGACTACGCCTGGGCCACGGTCCGCTCCGAATGC
>NC_137862.1:22967676-23082676 GCF_963924005.1 Protomyctophum bolini | reverse complement strand
TTCATCATGATGCGATGTGAGCTTGTAAATCGGCTATTTTCAAAAGATATTTCATACATTTGAAAACGTGAAAGTACATTTTGAATTCCCGACATTTACTTGTAACAGAGTACTTCTATATTTACAGTTTTACCTAAGTAAAGTACTTTATCCACCAGTGCTTTCGTGCACCTCATTTGACCCTGCTTTCCATCCAGTTGGATGGAGGTCATACATGTCAGTGTCTGGCTGTTTAATACAAACACAACAGAGTGGAATGGAAGCTTTAATGAATGACCAGGAATATATACTCTAGGTTCAAAAGCCAGAGAAAAGAAAAGAAAAATGGAGTGTCGTGTGTGTGTATGTGTGTGTGTGTGTGTGTGTGTGTGTGTGTGTGTGTGTGTGTGTGTGTGTGTGTGTGTGTGTGTGTGTGTGTGCACGCTCACACGGGTGTGTGAGTGTGTGGGGGAGTGCAGACATGGCGGCTTATCTGTCCAGCGTGTATCTGTGGTGCTGACAGGTCTGTGTATGTTTTATCGTGCAGACTATATGGGATCTCCTCTGGGGCATGGGGCCAGTCTGGGCCGCCACGCACGGCCAGAAAAATCCCACAGTACTCTGCGCCCCCATCCCCCATCCTTCACTATACTTGTGCATGTGTAGGGTCTGTGTGTGCATGCGTGTCTACTGTATTTGTGTTTGTGTGCGTGCCTGTGTAAAAATGTGTAAAAGCTACAGTATGAATTAATCCCGCGACAGGACAACATGGAGCTGTGATATTATGTCTTTAATATTCCATAACCCATGGAGTATTCATTATTAAATATTATGTCAGAAAACGTCAAAAGCTGTCAGGAACCAGCTTTTTTTTTTTCTTTTTTTTTTTTTTACATACTTGTAAATGCATGTAAATGCATGTACTTGCATCATATGTGTACAGACACACAGCAAACCCGCGACACATTGTCATGCTGGATTACGAGCCAAGGTGCCTGGACCGCTAAGCCGGCCCAGGCCCGCAACTAATATTCCTACGTGACTTTACAGAAAAACAAAGTTGCTTATTATAAGCGGACATGGCAGCAATGCTCCTCAGAGCAGCCAGCAGGGACGAGGTGCGGCCCGGTACTGTTAGCTTACAGTACACATTGTTATAGTTGTGTGTCTTGCATTTATTTTCTCCATATCGCCTCTGTAGGGTGGAAACCTCTTTTGTCCAAAATACTACATTTTCAGGATTCAAATACAAAAACTTAGCAAATCAACAAGCTCAAAATTGTGCGCCATGTTTCCAGCTTGTGGATCTGCTACGTCTGATGCTTTCGTGTGGAGCTGTAGTATAATCAAGTAGGGCGTTCATTTACGAAAAAATATACAGGTCAACAGGCCGACAACAATGATGTGCCCACTAAGCCCTCCCTGCTTGCTGGCTGGCTGGCTGGCTGGCTGTCTGGCTGGCTGGCTGGCTGTCTGTCTGTCTGTCTGGCTGGCTGACTGTCTTTCTTTCTTTCCGTCTTTCCGTCCGCCCGGCTTTTCTGCTCTCCTATTTGAAGTATGGGTCAGTCATTCTGGCCTTCCGCTTGGCAGCGGCCATCTGTAGAGTCACTTACCATACAGTCCCAGGTTTTCTCTTTCTGGAGTTTTACACTTGTGACGTCCTATAAGCCATAAGGGAAGTCCTGCACTAAAAGTCCTGGTCGGATGCCAAAAAAATATATATAGCAGGTTCACTTTAGGCTAAGGATAAACACATTGTATACTCCTTCTCTTTTTACTCCCTGCATATTACAATAAAACGCGAGCCCAGGCAGCACTACAGCCGTTCCTTTGATATCTTCTGGGGCATTGAGCAGCAGCAGCTGGTGGGCAGTGCCATCAAAGTGCTGCTTTAAAGATTGGCCGGTTTTCCAGACGTGTAGTAGATGTATTTGTCCCATTGGTTAGTGCCATCACTGCCGTCTGCCGGCCGGGTGATAGTTTACCAATGCTGAACTTGACGTGTGATTCTTCACACTAGTGAGCTGCTTCAACTTGTAGCGTGGGTACCTTCTTTCCTGTTTCTCCCCTTATAATGAGAGTGAACGGAACTTGACGCGTGACTGTCTGCCTGGACCCTTATTCTGTGTGCATAGAGCATATTAATTCATACTCTGCTTTGGCAATGTAAACGTATGTTTTCTCATGCCAATAAAGCCCTTTGAATTGAATTGAATTGTATACCGAATATGGGGGGAATGAGACTGAGAGCAGTGCGGAGCTGCCTCTGGTGTAGTTGTGTACCTCAGTAGGCACTGGTCCGTTGAGTGTCTTGAAAACCAGGACATTCTCATCTACCCCCGCATTTTTTTTGTACTCCGAAAAATGCATGTTATTGAAAGATGCCAGAGATATAAATTACAGCTCGGACCAACCAGCGGTTTGCAGTGAAGCGCCGCGGCACTTCTGCCTTTCCCCCAATGACACAGTGTTATTTATGTGACATGTTGTTAGTCATATGCATATCGCACTGTTGGAAAGTAACTAAGTGCATTCACTCAAGTACTGTACTTATTTTTTTAGGTATTTATTTGCACTTTACTGGAGTAATTCCAATTTTCAATACTTCTACATCTATCACCACATACATCTAAGGGGAAAATCTTGTACTTTTACTCCACATCAAATATTTGACAAAGTTACTTTATACATACACTAACCACTAAGCCATATTTTACCACTTTAGCTATTCGGAAATACCTGATCTACGAGATCTAAAAGCTCTAGAGATATACAAGCTCACAACGCATTGCGATGCGAAGCGTTGTGTGAGCTTGTACATTTACTTGAGTACTTGAATGCTTTAAGTATATTTTGATGCCAAATTACTTTTGTACTGTTACAGTACTCCAAACAATGGTAATATAGCATTTTACTTGTAACTTGAGTATTTTAATATTGCAGTATTGCTACTTTTACATAAGTACATCTGAGCACTTTCTTCCATCACTGTGTGACATATTGTTATTTATATGCCATGGAGAAAAAAAGAAACCCTAAAAGAAACCCCAAGCTGAAATCCAAACCCATGTTGGGTCACGTCTCTCCCATCTTTTAAATTGCAGTTTAGCTCTTGCTGCCACTTTGGTCTGCCCCGGTCCTGGAACCAGAATGAACCAGCCCTTTCTTCTGGATCCGTCTCTGGGCGGTACTGGACTCAACCATCTGCCCATCACTCCATCTCTCTCTCTCTCTCTCTCTCTCTCTCTCTCTCTCTGTCCTTAAGCCTGTGGTCGTCAGACCACTCATTTGCTGTAATCTTCCCCTTTGGCCGCCATGCCAAGACAGGAGCTATTTTAGTAAGCTAAAAACCGTATAGGCTTTCATCAGTGGTAAAACGTGATGTCGTATAGATACCAGAGAACGGAAAGGAGGGAGGGAGGGAGGGAGACGCGATGGGGAGCGAGTGGACAGAAATGGAAATAGATTGATATCCTGTTTGCACTTTCGCGGCTGGCACTGTTTCACTCCTCAATGTCTAAATCTCTTGTACATACCTGCTGCTTTGTCAACCTACCAAAATACCTTTTGTGTCTAACCTCATGTTATGTATATATTGACCTACTGTACCAGTTGGATTATGCAATGTGTAGTTATTTTTGATTTATCATATATCCTCGGCTAGGTTTGTTCCGATCCGATCGGAAATCTGGGCCGATCACATCATTTTCAAATGATTGGAATCAGATCGGGAGCAAAAAAACGTGATCGGGACATCACTAGTATCAATATTATATATACATATCATA
Organism: Protomyctophum bolini; assembly: GCF_963924005.1. Classification (NCBI taxonomy): domain Eukaryota; kingdom Metazoa; phylum Chordata; class Actinopteri; order Myctophiformes; family Myctophidae; genus Protomyctophum; species Protomyctophum bolini. Next base: position 23,078,909 of record NC_137862.1, on the reverse strand, counting down.
TCACATTAGATTAGACTTGATATTATCTGTGATTTGGGATATTATACTATTGTGATATGGCTTGTTCCATGAAGTGTTCTATGAAAATATAAATATCTGATCAGTATCTGTGCAGATGCTCAAAATCAAATGATCTGAATCGGATCGGGAGCAAAAAAACGTGATCGGGACATCACTATCCTCGACACGTTTCTCAGATTTTCTTTCTATTCTTCTTTTCCCCTCTGCCCACATCCCCTCCGCCTGTAAACCTGTGATGTGACAATAAAGATGATTCTGATTGTGATAGGATAGGGGAGGTGAGAATGGAGAGGGAGAACATGAAACTCGACGAGAGGAGATGAGATATCATGAGATGAGGATATCATGAGAGTGTGAGGAGAAGAGCTGAAGAGAGCACATTCACCTTAACATCCCTATTCTGGTGGTGTTCTCTCCTCCGCGTCATCAGTGCCCATACCCGAGGTGGGGTTGGCAAAAGGGCCTTTCTGTGTGGAGTTTGCATGTTCTCTCTCACAAAAAACATGCATAATCCTGGTCTTTAAACTGCCTCCCCCTGGCCAGCCGGGGGCGCCTGATGGAGGGGAAAGGAACTGGTTGGAATAACGTGTTCCTTCCACGCGTTACGTCCAACTGGGGAAACTCTCCCCTGTCAGGTGAAAAGAAGTGGTTTGGACTCCTCATGCATTGAAGGAAACACATTCAAACATTAGATTTAAATGTTGGCTATTCAAAAATAGCAGATTTACAAGCCACTCTGCGAGCTTTTTTAAGAATCTTGAAAGTGTGAGAAGAACTACTGATTTGGAAGGCATTTGTAGAGTCGGCCTCAGGGAAGTATGGTTTGATGAGAGGAGAGGAAAGGAAAGTGGTTAAGGGAGGAGAAGAGAGGAGTGATGATGTTGGGTCTATATAGTCCCATCTGTCAGTAGGATGTCTGTTAGAGAGGGAGTTGTAAACAACATGGTTTCTGTGTTTACATTCAGAGGAATATAGTGCTACCACCGGTGTGTGTGCGTGTGCATGCGTGTGCGTGTTGGTTATACTGTACACAATAAGTATTTCATAATTCAATTACTGCAATATTCCATCCATCTTCAACCGTTTATCCGTAGTTGGGTCATGGGTGCAACAGCTCCACCAGAGAGCTCCAGACTTCCCTTTCCAGAGCAACATTAGTAACTTCCTCCTGGGGGATCCCGAGGCATTCCAAGGCCAGTGAGTCAAAGTAGTCTGCCGGGTCTGCCCCAAGATCTCCTCCCAGTGGGACGTGTATCGAGGACCTCCGTAGGGAGACGCTCGAGAGGCATTAGAACCAGATGCCCGAACCATCTAAGCTGTCTCCTTTCCAGAAGTAGCGACTCTACTCCGAGTCTCTCTCACGTGACTGAACTTCTCTCACCCTATCTCTAAGGGAGATGCCAGCCACCCGTCTGAGAAAACTCATTTCGGCCACTTGTATTCGCGACCTTATACTTTCGGTCATGACCCACACTTCATGACCATAGGTGAGAGTAGGAACGAAGATTGCTCGGTAAACAGAGACCTTTGCCTTCTGGCTCAGCTCTCTTTTCGTCACAACAGTGCTGTACAGCGACTGCAATACCGCCCCTGCCGCTCCGATTTCTCCGGCTGATCTCCTTCTATGTCCTTTTTCCTCACTCGTGAACAAGACCTATTTCACATCATATTGTGAATCTGTCCTCCAACCCTGCCTCCTGTGTATTCTAGCTGGGTTCCAGGGGACTGGGCGGCCTGCTCGCGCTCCTGTGGGGGAGGCCAGCAGAGCAGGGTGCTGCGCTGCCTGAGGAAGGTCACCTACCAGAGGGAGGAGGTGGCGGCCCCCTCCATGTGTCCCCCCGTCTCCCCGGCCCAGGTGCAGCCGTGCCACACGGAGGCCTGCCCGCCACAGTGGAACACGGGAGCCTGGTCACAGGTGGGTTCCACTTTTTAACCACTAGTATACCCTCAACGGATGAAGGGTATACAGAATGTCGATGCTGGGGTTTTAGTGGTTAAAGGAGGCTTTCTTACCTTTCGTTGCACTTGTTGTTGTGACGCGATAATTCGTGCTTCGAGCTCCGAGCTCCATGCAAGTGGATGGAGCTCACGAAGTCTCGCGAGATCTCACGTTAGACGAGACTTCACGCTTTATGGCTGGAACACAGCAACAGGGTTACTACGTATGCAGTAAAGTGTCATGCTACACATATATACTGTTGACTTTATGATGAGAGGATTTATTTAAAAAAAATGATTTTTGAGCGATGGAAATAAGTGAATTAGCACTAAATCCCAGCACCCTATTCAGGGAAATAGCCAATGCGTTTTTGCACAAAATTACACCTGGACCACTTTGGTGTGGACCTATCAACTGCAACGAAAGGTAAGAAAGCCTTTAGCATGGAATTCTCCTTTAAAGCATCCATTCGACCGTTTGGTCTCACATTTATGTCTCATATGTCTCATATGACCCTGTGGTATGTGACACACACACACACACACACACACACACACATACACACACACACACACACACACACACACACACACACACACACACACACACACACACACACACACACACACACACACACACACACACACACACACACACACACACACACACCACATCTCTCCAAAGAAAACAATAATAAGCCCTTTTCTGCTCTCTGGTGGACATCATGTAAAACATCCTTATTGCTCATATGTTGTACAGAGAGATATATATATGTGTGTGTATATGTCCCTCAGATATAGTAAAGTCCCACCCCTGCATCACAACACCTTGTCTCTCCCCGACAGTGCTCCAAGACCTGCGGCCGTGGCTTGAAGAAGCGCAGCGTGTTCTGCGGTGCTGAGACGGTGGTGGTGCCAGACAGCATGTGCAGACACAACCACAGGCCCAAGGCCCAGGAGACCTGCGTCGTCCGCCGATGCCCCAAGAACGACAAGCTGCAGTGGTTCCCTTCAGCCTGGGGAGAGGTACACATTTAGACCAGTGGGGTGTCTTCAAACTGCAGTGGTTCCCTTCAGCCTGGGGAGAGGTACACATTTAGACCAGTAGGGTGTCCTCAAACTGCAGTGGTTCCCTTCAGCCTGGGGAGAGGTACACATTTAGACCAGTGGGGTGTCTTCAAACTGCAGTGGTTCCCTTCAGCCTGGGGAGAGGTACACATTTAGACAAGTGGGGTGTCTTCAAACTGCAGTGGTTCCCTTCAGCCTGGGGAGAGGTACACATTTAGACCAGTAGGGTGTCCTCAAACTGCAGTGCTAACCATCATCTTTTAGACCAGTGGGGAGTCTTCAAACTGCAGTGGTTCCCTTCAGCCTGGGGAGAGGTACATAGACCAGTAGGGTGTCCTCAAACTGCAGTGGTTCAAACTGGGTGCCTAGCACAAGTCAAGCGATGCCGCAGAATACTTGGAATGTATCAATATCGTTTCAGTCTAACCACTTTGGACCCTCGATCTATACTTAATCAAATGGACCCGAGTTGTACTGTACTTGACTCGTTCTTTTTCAATCTAGTCTACAATTATTTTGATAGTATATAGTTTAGAATTTCATTCCCAAGATAAAACAAGCCCTTTGCTGCTCTCTGGTGTACATAAGTTAAAACATGATTCCATTATAATAGAAATCATGTTTCTCTCAGTTAGACTGTTTCTCTGAGGATACAGAATCACGCACGCACGCACGCACGCACGCACGCACGCACGCACGCACGCACGCACGCACGCACGCACGCACGCACGCACGAGTTAAGTCCGTTGCTCTCCCCAGGTTGGCGGAGGGTGTGTAGAGCCCAGGATCACAGTAGATGATTGACACAGGGGTGAAAAATGGGTTACAAAATCGTGGGATAAAAAATATATTAGAAAAAAATAACATGTCAACTCTTGTCGCAGTGCTCCAGGTCATGTGGCTCTGGTGTGCAGAGAAGAGAACTCCACTGTGGGGAAAAAGACTTGCAGCAGCATGGGTATGTACAGTACAACGAAATTACATTCTCTATTCCAAAAATCCCCCAAAAGATCAAAATATTTGGCTTCTCTAAACACAACTTTTGTCACACCATCACTAAACCTGGGTAGATTTGACTATTAGTACATTTAATAAAAAAATATTTCTCATCAAAATATATTAAAGTACAAGTATGAGATACCTTTCTTTGATATTGCAACACGGAAAATTTGGGTAATTTAAAAGAATATTTAAAAAAAAAAGAAAAAAGAACCATCTGCATCTTGCAGATCTGGAAGGACTACAATTTGCAAAGCAGGATCAGTATCTACTGAGGGTATTGCTGGTGGCATCCAAAAAAGCCTTAAGAAAAAAGTGGCTTACAAATGTTATACCAACTATAAATGAATGGATTGATTTAATCTATAATATATTTATTATGGAGAGAATTACATTCAGCTTTAGTCGGTCAAGTTGAAGTCTTCACAGATAACTGGTTTAGATGGATTACTCATGTCTCTACCATAAGACCTGACTTTGTTTAAATTCAGTTAAATCTGTTTAACCTGTAGAAGCAGATGCACCTGTTTGAGGTACTTATGAATTATGATCATCAATAGAGAAGAGAGGCAGATCTCCCCTTGTGTGTATTGTACGTATATTGTCTTGTTTTGTTTTATTTCTGTTGTATGTATTGTCAATTGTCATAGTCTTTTCGTTTACATGTATGTTTGATTAAAATTCAATAAAAAAGTAAATTGAAAAAAAAAAAGAATAGTCCAGTAAAAAAAGAAAAGAAAAGAACACTAAACCCGAGTGAACACCTGCCTATAATTTCACTGTCACTGAGCATCCTGAAGTTACCCAAGCCTCCGAAACCCAGACAGGACCGACCCACCTCAGACATCAGCAACATTATGAAAATTGCATAAACATAATTGTCCGGTTGAAAATCACCCTTTAAGCCCTGTATCGAGCCCTGGAAAAGTGTATAATGTGTATATGTGCGTTAAATTGATCTCAGTAATTCTGAGTTGAACATTGTTGTCCCAGGTGGGTGGAGTTCCCTGAGCGACGGTGCAGGAACCTGGCCAAGCCGTCCATGGAGCTGCAGCAGTCCTGCAGCAGTGGCCTCTGTCCCGCTGCCCCCCCTCGGCTCCCAGCTGCCCCTCGGCTCCCAGCTGCCCCTCGGCTCCCAGCCGGCCCGGGCAGAACCACCTCCAGTGCCGTGGTCATGGGCTGGTACTCCTCACCCTGGCAGCAGGTAGAACTCACAACTTATTCAAAGATCTGTGCACATTTTCATGATTTTTTCCAAAATTGCAGATCTACAAGCTCATAGCACGTCACTTTGTGATACGCTAGCCAAAGTGTCAAATAGTGGTTTACCGGTTTTAATGGGTTAATAAATGAATACCCTAAATTCATCGTAGTGTCGTGCAATAGTTTCAATAATTTCCGATCCATAAGCTTGTTGCGAGCGTATGTAGGCCTATAGCCTATATGCGTTTCCAGAGCTTCTAATGTACAGCCTGTTAGGCTGTCATGCTGTCTCTTGAGAGACTAGGTCAGCATAGAAGAGACTTGGGAGAGAAGGCAGCAGCGAGAATCAAATGTTTGGCGAGCGCAGACAATGTGCATCTCCTCTCCTGGCTGCTGTACCTTTTCGACAAGCCTGAAGACTTTCACATTGTAGAGAGTTAGGTTAGCCAAGAGATTGGCCTGTAATAAACTGTGTTTGACCCTCACAGTTGGTCGGAATTCCTCACACACGTCATCATCAAATAAAACTGTTCCTCGTGTGATTGCTTGATTTCGACATGGATGAGTTGCGTTTGACAACCTCATGGTTTTGTTTATCGTTCAGGACCCTTCCTGTCTGGAAGCTTCTGGTCAGGGCAACATTTTAAGCTCCAGTATCTTCTCCAATCGGGAATAACTAGAAATATACACACTAGCCTACTACTCAAAATACAGCAGTGACTTACAACAGTAAAGCCATGTTCTTAACAGTTCTTAACATGCCCAAAATAGGGACACCCGTGTGAGAGTAGTAAATCGCATCCAGGCTCAATATGCATACAGGTTTGGATGAAATAACAGAGACATGAATGGGGGCGTGGTTTCTCATACGCACACCACGCTCTCTCACATGCACAGTGCTCGGTGTCGTGTGGTGGAGGCGTCCAGACCAGGACCATCCAGTGTCTCCGTCAGGGGCGTCCCGCAGCAGGCTGCTTGCCCCACCAGAGGCCCCTCACCTCCAGGGCGTGCAGCACCCATTTCTGCCCACCTCCAGCCCATGTTCCTGCCCCGGGCCGAGGACAGGCACCTCGGCCTGGACAAACACATGCACAGGTCCCTGCTGGACCTGCAGGCAAAGGTAAAAAACAACCACATGCACAGGTTTCCTGTTTTTTTCTGTGTCCCAATGTACACGTTAGGGCACAGTCACGTCACACTTTTATTCTGCCTATGAGGGTGGATTCTGCCAATGCATTTCAATGGGAATGGAGCGCTTGATAGTATATTGTTTAGACTGATGATAGGTTCTTGGTTTGCCTGTGATCCTAGTTTACGCCGCCTCTGCTTTTAATGTATGTCATATTGTACATATTGTACAGTCAGTCACCCTGGATAAGAGCGTCTGCTAAATGAATTGTGAATTGCAATGTGTTCTCTTCTTCCTGTGGGACCTTTCAGATGAGCAGCAGTGTGTGGACCAGTTCAGCTGGTGCCACCTGGTGCCTCAGCATGGCGTGTGCAACCACAAGTTCTACGGACAGCAGTGCTGCAAGTCCTGCTCTGCCAAAAGACTGTAAAGGACAGGGCTGCTTTCTGGACCGCTGCTCTAACCACACAGCACCTCTAGGCCCTAGAGGTGCTGTGTGGTTAGAGCAGCGGTCCAGAAAGCAGCCTAGAGTCTAGGGGATGCAGGGCGTTGATGCATGACAGGACGGTCTTCAGAAAGTCTATTTTTTTTGTCCTTTAGTTGCTCTACAGAGGATTCAAGGAGATGTAGGAGAGACAGTAAAGTGGTCCATGGGATGACTTATTTACATAGACTTGTAAAAAGAAACATATGGATGAAGGCAGCCATGACGTCACCCACTGGTTTCTACAGACTCGTTTTGAACCCTCTATTTCAGCAAACTCAAATCCACCATCTGGGAAGTTCCGGACCCAAAAAGCAACTGGAAAAGAATGCTATTTTGTGGAAGGGCAGCGAGCGAGGGTGGGTCTTCACTTCACCACTACAACCCAATCACAAGACCCTGCTTTATCATCGATTTTAAAATGAATGGGACCATAATTTACAAAAACACATATCATGCCATGGGAAGAAAACTTGAAACTAGCGATTGAAAACATAGTAAGTCTTTATGAAATGGTTTACTAAAGTAATAAAACCAAGTATAAATGTGTGTCAAGCCACCATTGACTCCCAATGGAATATATTAATATTGAAATAATTACCTTTGAGTCTGTGCTACTTCCATGTTGCATAACAGTGGCATGACATCACTGTTGAATCCTTGGTATCCTGATTATAACTATGCCACATGTCTTGGAACCCCTGCTCATAGACCATTAACGAGAACTGCAGTGTATTCATGACTTCCGTATTAGCTTCACTTCCAAGAGCGAATGCTTGCCGCCTGCTTGTTTCTGTAGGAATTTAACAATTTCTGGTTCTTTGGACAAAAGCATTGGATTTTGGATTATTGCCGAAAATGAGCTCTGCTTCAAATGGAAATTCACAACATGTTTTCTTCCGCAAGATTGTCATTGAACATCACCACCACAAGTGCTTGTGTTTGGTGTAATGACATGTCCTTTAGCCACCTTTTTAAGGCGTATAAAATCTTTCAAAATTCACAAGTGAGGTATTTACTAAGCCTGTGTTAACCACAGACCTTATTTCAGGCATTTTAACGAAAAAGCCATTCAAAAGACTCATAGACTTTAAGAGAGAGAGGGTGGACCAGGAAGTTCTAAATGCTAACTTGGTTTGTGAGTCTTGGGACTACGAACTTCACCGCTCTGTGAACTCTTGCTGCAGGGTTCTGCATAGGGCAATGTGGGTATGATCTCCTTTGCCAAAGCAGCATGCTTGATTTCCCGGGCACATCATTACAAGAACAGAATGGTAACGAGAGTTACGTGTAAATAGACATTAGAATTCTTTTGGTCAATATTGTTGTTTTTTCTTTGACAACCTCAGAATCGACAAGCCATCACGAGAGAACAATAATGGACATACTCTTTTTTTCGTAAAAAAAAAAAGCTTGCTTATGTTGTATATTTAAAAGAACCTTGTTTCTAATGGCTTTTTTGTTTTAAGTTATTTTGGTTGGTAATACTATATAATTATGTTTCTGGTGTGTACAGATGATCTGTGATCATATTTTGATATAATGGGTCTTCAACAGGGCGTCCGGGGCCCCTAGGAAGGTCCTCCGAGTTGCTACAGGGCGGCCGCCAAATCTTTGTGATAGGATCCTTTTTTAAATTTAAATTTTCATTAACCACTTGAACCCGACCCGATGCCCACGTTATTAGCCCAATGAATGGGCTCCTATTATCCCATACGTACTGCATACATACTGCAGTAGGGGCCCAATGAATGGGCTCCTATTATCCCATACGTACTGCATACATACTGCAGTAGGGGCCCAATGAATGGGCTCCTATTATCCCATACGTACTGCATACGTACTGCAGTAGGGGCCCAATGAATGGGCTCCTATTATCCCATACGTACTGCATACGTACTGCAGTAGGGGCCCAATGAATGGGCTCCTATTATCCCATACGTACTGCATACGTACTGCAGTAGGGCCCAATGAATGGGCTCCTATTATCCCATACGTACTGCATACATACTGCAGTAGGGGCCCAATGAATGGGCTCCTATTATCCCATACGTACTGCATACATACTGCAGTAGGGGCCCGCTGACCAACATTAACGTCTAGTTGGGCCTTTTCTTTCATTCAACATTGATACATGTGAACTTAGAACAAAATGTAAGGTCTGCACACCAAAAGCTTAACAAGAATTGTCCATTATGGTGTAAGGAACCTTAATAAAGGTTTTTCTTTAAGCTTTGGAGCATTACTCAGTGTGCAGATCTTACTTTTTGTTCTATTGTTGCTGTCTCTGCCTGGCACCTGGCTTTAAGTGAGTGGTGTGTGTGTGTGTGTGTGTGTGTGTGTGTGTGTGTGTGTGTGTGTGTGCGTCCGTCCGTCCGTCTGTTACGGTTAATGCCAAATTTTGCACATGCACTCCCTGGATGCCAACGATGAATTTTCCAGAATGGCCTGTTATAGCGCCACCAGGAGGCCGACTTTTGTCCAAAAATCTCGCAAATCGTCACACAGTAACTCTATAGTCATGTGTTCAAGACGGATCTATCCGATATTTCAAATTCCATCCTAATTGGCTAACATTGGCTTTCAAAGTTTGCAGGATTGGCCCGTTTTGAACAAAAAGCCTCAAATCATGAACGCGGCGTGCAATTTACGTGAAATATTTCACAGACTTTCCTACTAGGCTGAGGAATATATCCCACATTGGCTTGTTATAGTGCCACCAACAGGTGGATGTTTGCAAAACACATTTTTGGAACTAAATGCCTCAAATCATCTAATTGCCATCCAAGGCGTAAGAAATAAATGGCACACTTTTCACATTGGCCTATTATAGCGCCACCAGGAGGCGAGGGCGACTTTCTCTAGTTGTATTTTGTTTTTCACCATGGGAAAAGCTATATTAATATTTTAAGAACTACGTTGCACTAAAATGCATTTTGTAAAACAAGAAATGGCCATTGCATTTGTAGTGTATGGGCATTGTATGTAATGTAAAATTGCTAGTGATAATATGGACTTTCTCTCTGCTGTTTATAGTTGTTATGGGAGGTTGCTATTGAACTCAGCATCTGAGTGGAACGTTAGCCGAAAATAGCAGATCTTCAAGCTCACAATGCGGAAGAATGGTGCAGTAGAGAGGGAAAGAGCAAATCATCAAGTAGGCCTACAGAACCAATGGTCAAGTTTACTAAGTATCGAGGTGAGGGTTTTAGTGGTTAAATGTCTGAAAATAGGTTACAACATGAATCCTACATTATTAATAATAGAAAAGGTAATGTGTAAACAAACAAACAACTCATTCATTTGCACAACACTAATGATAGTGCTGTCAAACAAGTCTATGTAGCTATCTATGAAAAGATTGTATTTGCAACACAATTATTTTTTTCCCCTTTTACATTAATATGTAGTGGGGGCCCCTGCTTCATCTCTCTGGGCTACATGGTGTCCATGTTGAAGACCCCTGTCTGTACAATAGGACTGTGCTAGACGTTGTGAGACTGTCAAACACGTCGCAGGATCAGTGGTCAACTATTATGCACTTTCCCTACATTGCTCCTGCTTGTTGCTGTACATTCACCGGTGCTGTCTTCCTGTACATTCCATTTATTTGACAAATTGTGACAACATGACATGTTTTTATCTGTACGCTGTTAAGTGGTCTTGTTTTTTTTCCCTGTTGTGTGTGTGTTGTTGTTTCAGATATCACTACTATTCTTCTCTCTCTCTCTCTCTCTCTCTCTCTCTCTCTCTCTCTCTCTCTCTCTCTCTCTCTCTCTTTCTCTCGCAGTCTCAATTCAATTCAATTTAATTGAATTCAATGGAGCTTTTTCTGTCAGAGAGTTACATACATCCATATAGGAGAGGTTTATACTTTTGAAAGTTTCAATGGTTTTTGCATTCACTTAGTATAAAGATTTCAGCATTGATCCATGGGGCTGTTCGTGCTTTCACAGGGACTGCTGTACCTTAACTGGGGCAATTTTGTCCACCACTGACAAAAATACCGTTTTAAAACTGCACCACGCTTTATCTACAGATGTGCATTTAAAAACATGAGACCAATCAATTTGACTTTACAGACATCGCTATTATAATTCTTAAGAGATCTGATCTTCACTGTGTTATGGCAATCGAATACAGATCTCTCAACCTTCCGTGTGCAGAAGATAATGAAGTGATCACTGAGGCCATAGTCGATAACACCACTATTGGATATTTAGTTTTTATCTGATACCAACACCAAGTCAAAGTGGTTTGGGACGAGGGAGTTACAGTATACCAGTAGGCTCCTTTATTACTTGATTTAAATCTAGTTTAATGCAGAAAATGTTAAATTTAAACATAGGATGATTAGAGTTGGAAACGTCAACAATTTAGATCTCCAGTCAAGATTGCTTCCCCCGAAATAAACTGCATTTAGCACACAGGTCTTCAAGTCGGTGATAAAAGTCCCCTTTTGTCTATAACACACTCCCAATAAAATTGGCTTCGTTTTAGGGAGTGGAATGTTGACCCATACTGCTTCAATGAGGTCATCATTGAGATCTGTTCTAAGATTAAAACTTATATCGGATCTAATAAAAATACATACCCCCCCCCCCCCCCCCCCCCACCATTCCTATTTCTGTCTTTTATTACTACAGTAAAATTGTCAAGTTCAATTTCAGAATCTGTGATAGATTGATCAAGCCATGTCTCAGTGAGACAGAGATGTGGAGATGTCATGGTAAATTGGACCTGCTGTTGCAGTTAAGCCCATATATGGAGATCCCTAATGTACAGCTGACCTCAAACCCTTAGATATCCATATATGCAATCCATATGTTGATCCTTCCCCATCCATCCTCACTCTTCGATGTATACCTTTTGACTTATACCTGTCCATTCAAATTTCAAACTCTAGATGGGCCTGCCCCAAATACTGGGGAAAGCCGGCGAAAACTAGAGTTCTCAACAGGCCCACCTGTCCATTCAAACTCTAGACGCCCCCCCCCCCCAAAGCAGCATTGGAAATACCCAAGTAAAGTACAAATTCCTCAGTAGTACAGTATTTGAGTAAATGCACTTAGTTACTTTCCACCACTGCCCATTTCTACATTCTAACCACAAGGCCAGATGTTCCCCTCATTATGTGGAAATTAATTATCTTCCATCATCGCACCTGTTGCGCCAGCATTTCATCAGCTCTGAGCCAGTCAGTGGTAAACACTATAGCTTGTCCTACCCACCTGGGTATAGGCTGCTGTTGACACATGTTCATCAGCTCTGAGCCAGTCAGTGGTAAACACACATAGCTTGTCCTACCCACCTGGGTATAGGCTGCTGTTGACACATGTTCATCAGCTCTGAGCCAGTCAGTGGTAAACACACATAGCTTGTCCTACCCACCTGGGTATAGGCTGCTGTTGACACATAAGCAATTTTCGGCGTAAGCAATTTTCACTCAAAGGACCACAATGGAAACACGCTCTCTGTATTTTTTAATTATGTATTTTATTTTTGTATTGCACTTTTCATTCAGAGGGAATATCAAAGTTAAAAATACCAAGTCCTACACGAAAAGACTGTGGTGCGTGGAAGGCGTTTCTCAGTGGATTTTGTCATCCATGAAGTTTTAAATAACAAATTGAGCCCCCATGTCCCGCTTGCAAAAACATCCAAAATAGGCAGGTTAATATTTGAAAACTTAATTTCATTTCATTTTAAGTAGTCACTGAATATTCATCTCCACTACGATCACACATAGATGCACATAGTACAGTCAAAGGTTATGCTGAAATGGTAACAAAAACGTCTCTAAGTCTCTAAAAAAGTGCTTCTATTGTAAAATATATTGTACTTTTTCTTTCTCTCTCATCCTCTCTTGAATGGCTGTGAACTTATATTATTATTAAAAAAAGATATTAGCTTACCTACCTACTGCATGTAAGTCCCCTAACCTCATATCAGTTTAAACCAGCCATGTAAGACCAGCTCAGTGGCCTTGTGGTTAGAGTGTCAGCCCTGAGACTGGGAGGTCGGGGTTCAATCCCCGGCCGGGTCATACCAAAGACTGGGATAAAAATGGGATCCAGTGCCTCCCTGCTTGACACTCAGCATCAAGGGTTTCATTGGGGGTAAGTCCCTGCGACATACTAGGCAACTAGAGTCATGTCCAGGGGGTGTACTTGTACATCAAGCTCCCTCACCCTACAGAAACAGGAGATAGGCTCCTGCCCTATGGGTCCCCTAACGGTTCTAACCTCATATCAGTTTAAACTGGCCATGTAAATCCCCTAACCTCAGTTTAAGTTTAGGGTCGCTAACCCTTTTTTTAACTGGGGAATCAACTGACTGCGAGAAAACGCTAATGTTACTGCTGCCGAATTAGTTACATTTTCTTTAGAAACAGACAGTATCAAACATAAGTGGCTGATTGTCGTACACGATACAGAGACACCTCCCGACTATATCACTGTGACAGTTTATTTTTGTACCACAATTCTTATGGGACGGTTTTTAAGATGTATTCTCTATAGAGAGAAACTTCCGCAAACCAGGGGATGAGCGAGTGACGTCAGGACTTTGGCGCTCTATTCGAGCAACATGTAATCGTATTGAACTCCAATATGGCGGAGGCATGGCAAGCTGCCACTCAGAAGGCGCGGCCACATATGCATCAACAGGCGACAAGTAAGCACCTAGTCCAGGCGTCTCTTCTGGGTTTTTAAACAGCTGGTGGATGGAAATTAGGCTAGCACGCGGCTGCAACTTGACGCGTTGGCAAATCGTTTCCGTTTTTTGCCAGCGCTGAAAGTTGAAGTTGAATCAGGGAAAGGGGGTACTGAAGTCGCTATGACTGCAACTCAAGCCAAGTTACAAAGCACTTCCTGTTTGGGTACATCGGTGAAACATTGAGCACTTCACCATAACCATGTCATTTGACCCATTTGATAATGTTTTAGGGGCGATAGCCCTTCCTATGTCCAGCTTTTGGTGTGTATATCCCAAATTTTGTCCTAACACAATTAAATGCCATTGACAATGAATGTACAATTTTAAGTGTTTGTGAAACCATTGCGTAACACAAACATTGATGACGAAGGTGAGGATACAAAATATGACTGGCCGGAATGAGATGATGTACGATGATAAGAGTGCCCCTCACTTCACACAGGTGTGATTTTCATTACTCTTACTGAGCAAGTAAAGGTGGATCTGATTATCCTCCCAGAAAGGACAGTGGTGAAAGAACAACCCGTGTGCATTTTTGCAAAATCAAAAGGACTGACTTCCTTTTAGCTTCCTTTTAGCTCATGATTCCAAGATGCTTTTTTGTGAGACTGGACTTGATCATATGATGCGCCATTCTAACCCATTTTCAGTATCTTTGGGCCTTCAAAACTGCAATATATTTTGGCATGATAATAACTATAGTAAAAGATAATTTCAGAGATGTTTTTGTGCTTGCAGCTTTATATATATTAATTTTCTAAAAACCATAATTCATTTCATGAGTGACATTACACTATTTTCATATGAAAATATTGTTATTGTATGTTAAGTCCTGCCTCTACTTCTGCCTCTGATTATTATTGCTTGATTACGTAGGCCTAGTGCCATAATGTGGCACAGGGGATGGCACAGCACTGGGTATAAAACGTAATAACAACTGGACAATGCATTCAGAGAAGGCGGAGTGGTGTTAGACAGAGGACACAGGACAGTCATGATGGCTTCTGTAGACATACACCTGCTTTCATACCTGCACTTGTACTTGATATTGTTCTCTTCCTTTTCTCCTTTGTCTTCCTCAGCTTTCTCTTCTTGTGAATTAAAGGCACCGTTTAATCTCAACAGAGTTTACAAGCCTGGGGACTTGGTTCTGGGTGCCGTGTTCGATATCCACCTGTCTTCATCACTGCACTCTGAGAGCGGAGGGGATTTGTCTTTCACCTCCGAGCAACAGCACCCCATTTGCCATAAGTGAGTATCACAAATTCTGAAATTCAATAGCGGGCAAGAGAACGGGGACCCTTTTTGATGCATGGTACGGTACCATCAACTAATCCTATGGTACCATATATGATTATTATTTCTACAAAGATACATTTGGCATTTTGTGTGTTAGTTTCGACATTGACGAGTTCAGATGGGCCCAGACCATGGCTTTTGCCGTTACAGAGATCAACAGAGACCCCAGCCTGCTACCCAACGTGACTCTGGGGTATATTCTCTATGATACCTGTTACACGCTCGGCGTTGCATTCCGTGCAGCGTTGTCATTGCTCAGTGGGAGAGAGGAACAGATTCAATTGGATGAGAACTGTGTCGGCTCTCCTCCTGTGCTCGGAATTGTGGGTGACAGTGGGTCAGCACAGTCTATTGCCATCACTAGTATATTAGGTTTGTACAGAGTCCCCCTGGTAAGTTGATAACTTTTGAACCCCCTTTTGCCATCACCTAATGATGATGACATTTGGTTGTTTGCAAATATAATATGATTAAATTATCTACATACTGTAGTATGCATAGAACATATTATTTACTTGCAGGCAGAGCTTGTGAGCGGAGCAGGCACATATTTTATTGTAGGTTTTCATAAGGTCAGAGTGCAAAGCATTGTGCGTGCGGTTCGATTCACCCTGGATCCGAGAGTAAGAATTATATAAGGCCCTTCAGAATCTAAATCTGAGTCAGACTGCTGTGTGTGTGTGTGTGTGTGTGTGTGTGTGTGTGTGTGTGTGTGTGTGTGTGTGTGTGTGTGTGTGTGTGTGTGTGTGTGTGTGTGTGGGGTAGGGTAAAAGTACAATCTCTTAGATGGCATGTGTCCAAGGTGCAGTCAATAGGGTGTGAATGTATTAATGAATGTGTTTGGACTGGAGCAGTGAGTGGGCCAGGTCTAAGGGAAATGTCAATTATCTTGAGCGGAGGTTAAGTGGAGCATGAGAACAGCCTCGTCAGTCCTCACTCCACTCACATGCTTTGTTTGCAGGAGAGATGCGTCACTATACTTTTTGTTTTCACCATAAAAAAACAAAAAACGTCTGTAAACAAATATTATGGCGTCACGTTTTAGTGCACTATTAACAAACAGTCCATAGACTTGGCTACTACTCTGTTACTTAAAAGTAGGCTACTCTAAACAGACATTAAAATAATAATTTTGTTTGTTAAAAGTGCTCTAAACATACATTAAAAAAACATACATAAACATTGAAGGGGCTATAATGTAGCTGTTATATTTTTGTGTGAAAACCAGAAAATGTACAAATCATATATTAAAATGATACTGTATGCACACGCTCACACACACACACACACACACACACACACACACACACACACACGCACGCACGCACGCACGCACACACACACACACACACACACACACACACACACACACACACACACACACACACACACACACACACACACACACACACACACACACACACACACACACACACACACACACAGATGTTTTGTGTCTTTTTCAGATAAGTGCCTATGCCATGTGCTCCTGTCTGAGTGACCGGAGTCAGTACCCTTCCTTCTTTAGAACAGCCATAAGTAATGCTGTCCAGGTGAACTTCCAAGTAGTACAGTATACACACACTTGACAAATACCTCCCTCTAGTGAATGTAATTGATATTGCATAATTATGTCACCTCTCATTTGCTTTTGTGTAGTACTAGCATCAAAAGATATTCAGACAAATAGAAAATTGACAAATAGCAACATTCTTTCCCAAAACTATTGAAATAGTATACAAAATGTAAAATGTAAGTAGAAGCTCTGTTTACATTCAGTCTACTCGGTACAGTGGAAATTAAGCACTTTTCCCTCCATTCTTCATCCTATCAGGTGCGAGCTATGCTCCAGATTATGAGACGGTTCGGGTGGACCTGGGCAGGATTGCTGTTTATGGATGATGCCTATGGCCACGATGCAGCTCAAATGTTCCAGTCTGAGCTGGCCCGATCTGGTTGGGGTTGCCTGGCGTACGTGGAGCTTTTTCCCTGGGGCAGTGACCCAGCTAAAGTCCAGAGGATTGTCTCTGTGATGAAGAAGTCCACAGCTCGTGTGGTCGCTGTATTTGTATATGGGATGCGTCTGATTAAACTCTTGGATGAGGTTGGGTTAATTTAGGAAACTCAAAATTATATAGTTATTTTGAAGTGAAAAGTTACAAAACTAGATTATTGCAGAAATTAAATGGTATAGTGTTCTTTTTTATCGATTGCATTTGATAGTTTACTGATTATGTTATTATGATTATTATTGTTGTTGTTGATTACAATCAATACTTTTACACCAACCAGTAGTGTAAAGTAAGTTATACTTAAACTACACTTTTGAGGAATTTGTACATTACTTGGGTGTTTCCAATTTTCAATTCTACTCCACCATATCTCAGAGGCAACTCCACTACAATTATTTGACAACTTTAGTTGCTATAGTTACTTTGTAGATTTTGGTTATTATTACAAAACTTACATTAACCACTTCAGCCCTATGCGTACTTAGGCTATTTGTAAATAGCCGATCTACAAGCTCACGCATTGTGAAAATGTAAGCATTTGTATACATTTTGGAAAATTGTGAAATGAAATGTTCTGCAAAATGAGTATATTTAATGTGAATACTTTTGTATACCGGACTTTTATTTGCAACAGTATCTCTACATTAGTGGTATGGACACCTTTACTTCCACCACTACAATCAACAGGTGGTCAAGCAGAAGGTGACCGGTCTGCAGTGGATAGCTGACGTGAGCTTCATGGAGGAGGCAACACTCCTGACCCCTCACTACATGGTCTATGTGAGAGGCAGCCTGGGAATTACATTCCGCCGCGGAGAGATACCAGGCCTCAAGGACTTCTTGTTGAAAATACGTCCTCAAAATGACCTTGACAACAACCATGACAATATGCTAGTGAGTCTTTTGTTTAATTTCAACGGTGGTGATAATCTATATTGTTACATCTTGTGCACAGGTACGTGCGAGTAGGGGAAAAAAAGTTAGTTTGGCACGGATTCATCCTGAATATGTGTTGAATATGTGGTCATTAGTGTTTCTCAACTTGCTTTACTTTGGCTAGTTTGTTCAAGTGTCTGATTGTCCTGGGGAAGAAACTCTAAGCATTCAACTGCCACTGTGACTGTGGAGCCACTTTTTTATGTAGAATCATCTAAAACAATGACTATGATTGTCACGGGGCAGCCCGTGCCCTATATATATATTGTACAAATGACATTGTTATTATTCCACACAATGATTGCAAGAGGTTTAAATATGTTTATACAGTTTATATTTGTATTGACACTGAGGTTGCATTATTTGTCACCTGTCTCCCCTCTGCAGGGCTGGCACTCTAGATTGGAGGGTGCCACTGCCAAGTACTGTGGAGGAGGAGGGGTGTTTGTTCCTTTTATGTTGCATTTTTCATTGTATTATGTTGTCTTGTATATTCCTCTAAAAGATAGTAGTGTGAAAGATTACTCGTAGGCTTTAGTTAGCCGTGTGGTGAGTAAATGATCACTTACTCATGATTAGAGGATGGTTTGCCCCACCTGTTTAAGAGCAGGATTGCTACAGGTGGAAGCAGTTCAGTCTCACTTGAGGAAAGAGCAACAGGTTAGAACTGTGAGCCAGGGCCTCATCACAGGAGGCATTTAAGCCTGTAACAGTTACCGTTTGTTATTTTCTTAAGTGTTAATGTTGTTTCGGCCAGTAGTTATTATTTATTTTTGTATTTGCACTGTATAAAGACACTTTTGGAGGTCAATAAAATGCCTGAAACGCGTTTGTGGACCTGTCTACTCCTTGGATCCCCCGACCATCGGCTGGCATTATCACAATGATCTTTGATGATTCTGCCTGCTTTGCTGACAGTGTTCATCGTATAAATCTTGTTTGGATGGAGGATATACGCTGAACGCTGATGCGTTCGGCTGTCCGCAAGATAAATTGAGCATGTAATCTGCGATTTTGATCCGAGTTCTGTTTTTAAATATTCACAAGGCATTACATTTCTGTTTCAGTATTCATTTTGTTTCTTAAGGTGAGGCAGTTTTGGGAGTACACGTTTCAGTGTAAATTTGCACCGCTACCGTCAGAATGGGTGGATGCTGGTGGAAGGGCGTGCACTGGAGAAGAGGACCTAGGAACAGCAGAAACTACCCTTTTTGATATGTCTAACCTCAGGGCAGAGTATAATGTGTACAAGGCTGTGTATGCTCTGGCCCACGCCCTCCATGACATGTTGCAGTGTGTGCCAGGAAGAGGGCCTTTCACTGGGCACAGCTGTGCCACTTTGCAGACAGTACAGCCATGGCAGGTGGCTATAACAAATACTGTGTGTGTGTGTGTGTGTGTGTGTGAGAGAGAGAGATTTGGGGAGGGGACACATAAGTCCTGTTCCCATTCCCATATGCAGGTTGGGAAAGGTTGGGAAAATATAGTTCACGTTTAAATTGTGTTGTAAATACTGCAACAATGTAGTTAATCCATAAACAGTCCCTGTCAGTGTCATTATTGTGTATCATACAGTACACAGTAGGTTTTTTAAATGTCATTCGTTATTCATAATTTTGTTCATGGCCATTTCTAGCTTGTGCATTACCTGGAAAAGGTCGACTTCACTACATCATTTGGTGATCAAGTATCATTTGATGAGACTGGTGATGCCTTACCAATCTGCAATATCATGAACTGGGCGTGGCTTCCTGATGGAAGCGCAAAGGTTCACAAAGTAGGCGTGTTCAAGAAGTCTGCCTCCACAGGTGAAGAACTCATCCTTGATGAAGACGGAATCTTCTGGAACTTTGAAACAAACAAGGTCACTTTGGCTGGCTAAAATACGTAGCCCATGATATGCGAGTGTAATATTGTTTGGACTGCAACTGATCATTGTCACTTTGCTCCATATAGCCTCTTCGGTCGGTGTGCAGTGAGAGCTGTTCCCCTGGAACCCGTGTGACCAGAAGGAAAGGGGAACCTATCTGCTGCTTTGACTGCATTGCTTGTTCTGAGGGAGAGATCAGCAATGAGACTGGTTGGTTTACATCTTGTATACAGTAGGTTATCTTTAGGCTGATACTTGTCTCTCCCTTTAACCTTGCCCTCTTTGTTAGACTCTACAGAGTGCACCAGTTGTCCAGAAGACTTCTGGTCCAATCCCCAGCGTGACCACTGTGTCCCTAAGATTATGGAGTTCCTCTCCTACCACGAGGGCCTGGGTATTTCCTTGACAACCATCTCATTGCTAGGAACACTTATCTGTGCCATTGTCCTGGGAATCTTCATCTATCATCGAGACACACCCATGGTACGCGCCAACAACTCAGAACTCAGCTTCCAACTTTTGCTGTCACTAAAACTATGTTTCTTGTGCTCCCTTCTGTTCATTGGCCGTCCCATGCTCTGGACTTGTCAGCTGAGGCATGCAGTGTTTGGGATCAGCTTTGTGCTGTGTGTCTCGTGTATCCTGGTAAAGACTATGGTGGTGTTGGCTGCGTTCAAGGCCTCCAAGCCTGGGGGTGCAGGCATTATGAAGTTTTTTGGTGCTGTGCATCAGAGAGGAACAGTTCTCGCTCTTACTTCTATCCAGGCAATAATCTGCATAGTCTGGCTTGTGTCTGCCTCACCAACTCCCCATAAAAACACAGAATACCATGGTGATAAAATAGTCTATGAGTGTGAAGTTGGATCAACAGTTGGTTTTGCAGTGTTACTCGGTTATATTGGTTTACTGGCTCTCCTCAGCTTCGTTCTAGCATTCATGGCAAGGAATCTTCCTGACAACTTCAATGAAGCCAAGTTAATCACTTTCAGCATGTTGATCTTCTGTGCAGTGTGGATTGCCTTCATCCCAGCATATATTAGCTCTCCAGGCAAATATGCAGATGTAGTTGAGGTATTTGCTATTTTAGCATCCAGTTTTGGCCTTTTGGGGGCACTTTTTGGACCAAAGTGTTATATAATGCTATTAAAACCTGAGCGAAACACTAAGAAGTCCATCATGGGTCGCCACTAAGACGTAGAACCAGAAATTCAATGATACATTTTCTATAATTGTATAGCCTATAGCTGATAGTATAGTAATAGATTACCTTTTATAACGGATTATATTAAATTCAATCAGACATGCAAAATTTGCAAATATCTATGTATCATAAAGAATGTTGGTGAAAAGTTGATTACCCTTAAAGACTGTTTGCTGCTTTTAGACCCATATAAATAAGAACATTTACCATCTCTTCATGCGTGTGCATGTGGAGTAGGCATGTACTGTAAAACCCAAAACATACCAAAGGGTTGAGTCGGGACGAGTTGTTTTTTAAGGTCAACCACACACAGTCGGTAGTGCATGCTGTCGCCTCACAGCTAGAAGGTCCTGTATTTTGACATTCCGTTAAATGTTTTATGTTGCCATGTTGTAATGTTGGAGCAGCCATGAACTAAACGGGTTCATCTCGATGTTCTGGGCATCTTTGTAATGTTAGTGAGAACTTGTACAGTACAGTACAGTGTAACAGTACAGTAAACTTTTCTGAGTAAAGTTGTCCTTTAAAGGACAACTTCAGTTATTTTCAACCAAGGTTGTTATTAGAGAAAGTAAAAGATGAGTTATTTTTTTTCATTTGCTGCTTTCTTTCATTTTAGGGATTTTAGCTGTTTTTGATAGGGGGGCGGTGGCATTCGAGTATGGGGCTAAATATGTATTTTTTTTACAAAATATTATGGTGATTTATTTTTTTATTATTTACTATAGTCCTAATAAACCCCAGGAAATTACATCTGGTCACAAAAGAAATCACAGGATCTACTGAATGTGAAGGTAGCCTACTGGGGGGAAGCCACTCTGTGTGTCATAGGCTCAATATGTCAGTTTGACACATTCAGTAGAACTCGTGATATTTTGTGGCCAGATTAAATTTCCTGGGGTTTATTAGGACTATAGTAAATAATTAAAAAGAAAATCGCTATAAAATGTTGTAAAAAATATTTAGCCCCATGCTCGAATGCCCCCGCCCACTGTCAAAAACAGCTAAAATCCCTAAAAAGAAAGAAAGCAGCAAATGAAAAAAAAAATAACACTCATCTTTTACTTTCTCTAATAACAACCTAAAACATGAACCATGGTTGAAAAAAACTAAAGTTGTCCTTTAAGCACACTGCCAACAATTTACAATTACATTTTAGGCATTTAGCAGACGCTCTTAATCCAGCGCAATTTACATTAAGCAAGAACAAAAAAGCATGGGAATACATCACATAAAAAGCATTTTTATGTGCAGCCCGGTGACCGAACTGTGGAACGCTCTCCCCGCCCACCTGAGAGCCCCACAGTCTGTAGACGCTTTTAAGAGAGGACTCAAAACTTTCCTTTTTAGCCTTGCCCCGTTTTAAATGTTCCTGTTCTTTTAGATGTTTTTAATGGTGTGTTGTTTCTTTTGCTTTTATTCACTGCTGTAGCACTTTGAGATTCTTGCGAATGTAAAGTGCGTTATAAATAAAATCCATTATTATTATTTATCATGAAACGTAAACTAAGAACGTAACAGTGGAATATCTATATAATGAAACTATACATATAAACTATACATATACTATACTATGCTATACATTATTACAAGTGATACTAATTAAGTCTATTTTCCATTCTGGTGAAATAGTGTCTCGGCAGGGTTCTGCTATTGTCAGTGTAGATTACTGGACAGGCAGTAGCTGGCTCTGTTACAAGGTTCATCTCATCTTTTCACATTCCAAAATATGTGAAATGATTTTACCTGTCAGTTTATGAAGAAAGACACATACTGTAGGCAATAAGATGCAGGTGGAGCCAAATACTGTAGTATAACTTGACTGTAACCAAATGGCTGTAACCAAATAACTACAGACATGAATAACTTGCTGTTATGAGGATAATATTGAGATTTGAGCTTGATGATGGAACATCCAGGTCATGTGCTGCAACATAATAATAGTTAGTAGTTCCACTGTAAGCTTGCATATTTCTCTGTACTATTGTTGAAGCGGCATACATTTTTACCACACATTCTCATTTCTCAAGTTTGAGACATTTCATACATTGTAATGTAGGGATTTATACTCAAGTGAATTTGTTATTTTTCCACCCTTGATAAGTGAAGCCAAAACTAATCTAATCTGTGTGAGACTGTAGATTTCATTAGGAGTTGGAACTGTTTTATTTCTCCCTGTACAATTGATATTGCTGGATTCAGTAGAACCACACCTTTCCTACAAGCCCTCATATGTGTTGCAGAGTCACTACAAAGTAAAGAAGACATTCTACATAGATTTACAATTCCGCCTATTGTAGGTATGTGTTCAAATGACTATATCTCATATTGACATTCAGATATTGACATTCAGTCTTTTCTAGAATGTAGAGGTATGTCCTGGCTAAGGCTTCAAGTATGCCAAGTTTTGAACCTCTCAGAGCTTCCATTGTGAATCTACATGACTTTAAGTGCCTCAACCCCCAGACGGACTGCAAGCTTTATTTTTAGTTTGGGGTGAATAACAATTTCACCACTTTTGCAGTAAAATATTTTTACACAAGAATCCATTTATGTATGGGAGGCCTTAGAGATGAGGAAAAACTATGTTGTGTTTGGTTCTACCTCCGGTAGGGGTATCTCCAATTTTTGGGTCCATCGTCACTATCTGTTCAAACACCTCAATCTGAGCCTTAATTCAGAGAAGAAAAACGTTTTAAGATTGCGCTTCGGTGGACGGGGGGGGACTCATTATATTGACAGACCACAGCCCAGCAGAGCGACATAGAGACCTAGTGACGGCGGCGGTGCTTGTCCTTCACCTGCGCCAAGGGACCTGCTTTGAGCGCCTTGCTGCATTTACAAAGCTAACGTTCTAACATTCTGGCGGGAATTAGCACCTGTGCATCCCATATTTCAATAAAAAGCATTTGAATCCGATTGGTGGCCATTTTCTCATAAAGTTATAATGTATCAGAGTGCAATACAACTCCCAACTGATAGGGCTTGTAGGCCTACTAATAATTTATAGATCCTGGAATTCTTAATGAGGGCACATACAGCCAAGTTCAAGGTGCTATACCGGTAATAGGCTACTCTTTTGTTTTTTAGGTGAGAAAAATACTTTACAGGGACATTATTGATCAAACATTTATATGATCAGTTTTGGATGTGTAAACATCAATTGAGTGTGGTGTGTTCATATATGATTGTATCGGGTAGATACAATGCCTGCAAAATTCAGGAGAGTATAGTCATTATCACAGGCAGTCTTTCAAGTATCTAAATACTTTGTTAATTGTTCTCATAAATGTTGAGGCACCTTTCAAGGATTCTGGCAGGGCACTGCACCATGCAGGCACACAAACTAGAGGCAAGTACATTGATTGGGAGCCAACCCAGGGTAGACTGCATGGCTTGTCCATACTAATCACAATGCAAAGGCAATGTTGCCACCGGCAGATTTGCGTCTGGCCACTGCGAGGCTAAACCCAGGGCAGAGCCAGGAGGGATAAGAAGCACACCATCTAACAACAGCAGCTAACAACAGCAACACGTTAGAGCTCAAGAACCTGATTGTTAGATAGAGTGTGGAGGACAGTGATCTGAGCTGGTGTTGGCTAGAAGACCACACTCTCGCAATGTATGGTGGTTGTTCTCATAAATGTTAGGCACCTTTCAAGCTCAACCCATGCTCATCTGAAAGTTTAACTGATGTGGTCACAGTATAGTTTCCGCTGGTGGAAACGAGGGCACGGAAACTGGTCTGCAGGATGGGGGGGGCAACACTCACTGACAAGAAAGGGAGTCCC
Organism: Protomyctophum bolini; assembly: GCF_963924005.1. NCBI lineage: Eukaryota > Metazoa > Chordata > Actinopteri > Myctophiformes > Myctophidae > Protomyctophum > Protomyctophum bolini. The sequence goes on along the minus strand of NC_137862.1, from coordinate 23,054,241 downwards.
TCTGTCACAAAAACACCAAGTAGCCTATCTGTCAGTCGTGAGAGATGTGTCTCTCAGAAGGGAGGTCTATACAAGTTGAGTTGGAGCTGTATATGAAGTCCTGAGTAATGCCATTTATTTTACTTTGTATATTGCTGCTTTCTTTCATTTTAGGGATTTTAGCTGTTTTTGATAGGGGGGCGGTGGCATTCGAGTATGGGGCTAAATATGTATTTTTTTTACAAAATATTATGGTGATTTATTTTTTTATTATTTACTATAGTCCTAATAAACCCCAGGAAATTACATCTGGTCACGAAAAAAAATCACAGGATCTACTGAATGTGAAGGTAGCCTACTGGGGGGAAGCCACTCTGTGTGTCATAGGCTCAATATGTCAGTCGTGAGATATATTTTATCCCACAATTTTGCAGCACATTCTTTCAGCCAGTGTCAATTATCTAATGTAATCCTGGGTGCTACACTTCCTCTGCCTCTGTTTCCACTCAACATACCAACTTGAAGGTGATGATGGCAACATCAACGATCATCCTGCATCTAATATGTCTACTTCTATGGAGAGAAGGTAAAAAAACACCACAATTGGTTTACCTACAACCACACTCCATTCTTAAAATAATGTTCTTATTCAGTTCTATATTTCTGCTTCCAGTTCATTTTGCTCCGTTATCAGTGCAGCAGGAGGGCGTCGTTGGAAGCAACGTGACTTTGCAGTGCTTTGATCGAGATCAAGAGTTTAATGACAAGAAAAGCTTCTACCTGTATAAGCACAGTCTTGGAGATAAACCACCCGAGCTGTTAGCGTCCCAGATCAGGTACAAAGGGACCGCTACTTTGTCTGATGCTTTTATGAAAGATCCCCGTTTTTCTGTGGCCCCAGGAGAAGGAATACATGTCAAGATCCTGGATGTGCAACTGTCAGACTCTGCCATGTACTACTGTTGGATTGATGAGTATAATACAATTATTTTCAAAGAAGGCAGCATGCTCCATGTAAAAGGTTCCGGCATCCAAGCGATTGTCCAGCATCCTCCAGATAAGAAGCCAGGAGATTCGGTGACTCTGAACTGTACCGTTCACACTGCTAGTACTTACCACTGTGCTGAGTCTTTGGCCTCAGGTGGAGCTGGAGGTCTGAACATTGGCATGGGCGTGGCACTGGTCATTTCCATCATCCTGGTCATTTCCATCATCCTGGTTATTGTCTTGTCTTCCATCATCTACAAGTTGAAACGGGAAACATGTGGGCATAGTGGTAAGTGAGCTCAAAAACATTAAGATTTTGGTGCATTGTAACACTGGTGGTGTAGTGCATATGAAGGTTCATAACATTATTATTATTATTATTATTAATGTGTATTTCTTTTAAGGTCCTTCCACCATGTGTCCTACAAACGCAGTGGTAGGTTTTATTTATTTATATATTTTTCCCACGTTCACAAACGTCCTCGCCCAGGGTCTTGTGTCTCTGATCATCAAGTCCTTTTTGCGAACGCAGTGAGCACTTACTATGAGACCGATCATGTCTGTCTGTCTGTGTGTCTGTCTGTGTGTGTGTCTGTCTGTCTGTCCCGCTATACGTCCAAATATGGAGTGTGTTGCATCAGCAATCACTCAGCTCCATATATGGGCACAAAAGGGGCCAGGTCCACATATACAGTAACAGCGGGACAGACACACAGACAGACAGACAGACATGATCTGCAGGGTCTCAGCTGCGTTCGCTTCCCGCGTTTGCGCGTCTTACTGGTTTTAGTATCCCCTCCAATGTCTGGCTTTTGGATATTATTTCATATGGCAGCCTAGTCTATGGAGTTTTAATGTTTGTTTAGAGTACTAAACGTGATGTCATGTGGCAGCCAAGTCTATGGAGTATTATGTTTGTTTAGTGTACCAAACGTGATGTCATGTGGCAGCCAAGTCTATGGAATTTTAATGTTTGTTTAGAGTTTAGAGCACCCCTCACTAACAAGAGTGTTTTTTTCCCCAATTCAAGGACCATGATGAAGACAACCTCCATTATGCTGCTGTGAGTCTCAGCAAGAAGAGTCGACCAAGACCACAGAGAAGCAATATAGACACAGAAACTGTGTATGCTGGTGTTAGACAATATAACTGATCTACAATTTTGCTATACTATCTGATATCTAATACCTATTACTGTCTGTCTGTCTTATTTACTTACTTACTTAATTATCCCCATTATGCCAACTGCCAAAAGGCAGCAATAAGGCAGTGAGGGGAGCTCTTATCCGTATACATCATCACATTCCGTGCTCAGCCAATCAAATCATCACAAATGTCATTCCGCCCAATCACTCTTGGCGTCTTCACTTATCTGTGCTCACTTTTATCTACAATATGTACTTTGCTCAGCCAATCAAATCATGGCTATCGGTGATTGTAGCTGTCCCAGTTATTGGTATGCTGTAATATTTCAATTAGATTATTTTTCTGAAAATGCATATTGTAAATTGTATTTTTGTTTTGGGCAACAAACTGTATATTTTGGTATTTGTATGGTGAGATAGTGCCATCTACTGTGCTCTGCATTTGTGATCTGTTTCATGGCAGATTGAATTAGGCTCACCTAAGCAGCTAATCACCTCATTTCAATCACCTGTTGGGTTTGGGCATGTTTGGGCAGAACAAACAGAGCAGAGGTGAAGAGAGTCTCCACAAAAGATAAGAAAGAAAATAATATAAAAAAGAACAAGAACTTAACTGAACTCCTAAAAGTCTGTGCAGAAGGCGCATATACGGTATGTTCCCAGTTGTTTTGTTTTGTTTCTGTAAAAGTTATATTGTCATTGTATTGTGTATTTGTTTGTGTTTGTGACATGTGGACATTTCATTTGTCAATATGGACAATTGTGGTTAAAACATATTATGTGATTTCTTTGCAGTTTTTCACGTTGTCGCTTGGGATAAATAAAAGGCCCTTGTGATATCATTTGGGACGTTGTCTTATTTCTGCACCAGATGAAGATGGTTTAGGAGCAGTTACAGTGATCACTGATCACCGATAGCCATGATTTGATTGACGATCAGCCAATCACAAGCCAATGTTTGTGTTCACACAAGATAAATAAAAATCACACCTATGCTAGCGGACATTTGACATTGCTACATAAGGTATGGCCAAGCGCTCCCAACAACATGTGATTAGTTAGCCGATTTGCTCATTTACATAATTTTCCCTTCAATGTCAATGGCGTTTAATGTTTTGATGTTTTATTTACGTCATGTTTGGCGGAATTCTGACGTCATTTCTCCGTCCATTGTCAATGGCAAATATTGAGACTAACGGGGACAAGATTTAGCGGACATTTGACCGGAATTCCCCTTTAATTGTCTCGTTGATCCCGAGGCGTTCCAAGGCCATTTTGAGATTGGGATTTGGTAACCCCCCCCCCCTCACCCGCCCAATTTCCTTGGACTGCTCGGGGGTCTCCTTCCAGGGGACCTCCCTAGGGAGACGCTCGGAAGGCATCCTTACTAGATGCACAAACCACCTAAGCTGGCTCCTTTCCATGAGAAAAAGCAGCTGTTCTACTGCGAGTCTCTCTCGCGTGACTGAACTTCTTCTCGCCCTATCTCTCACCCGTCTGAGGGAACTCATTTCGAGCTTTGCCTTCTGGCTCAGCTCTCTTTCTCCGGCTGATCTCCTTCTATGTCCTCCCCTCCCTCGTGAACAAGAGATACTTGAAGTAAAAATACAAAAGCATTGGCATCAAAATATAGCCTAGAGTAGCCTACCAAAGTAAAGGTATTCATTATGCAAAATATCCTGTTTCAGTCAAGTGTATAACATTATTAATCTTTTGAAAATAGCAAATCTATAAGCTCACAACTCAAATGGCCAACGTTTATATAGGGCTAAAGTGGTTAATGTATGTGTAACGTTTCGTGCACTGAGCTGGAATCGAACCCCGGTCTCCAGCTTGGCAGTAACAAAATCTACAAAAAGTAACTAGTAGGCTTAAAGTGATTGGAGTAAAACTACAATATTTGTCTCTGAGATGTAGTGGAGTAAAAGTATAGAAATTTGGAAATATACGTTGAAATATAGCCTATTCATTGTCATCCAGTGGCATTTCTGGGAACCAGACCATTTACAAGAAATGGGAACCAGACCATTTACAAGAAATGGAAACCAGACCATTTACAAGAAATGGGAACCAGACCATTTACAAGAAATTCTGTCAATCTGAAAGTGAAAGTAAAGTAGCAATTTCCACACTGGCCTTGGAACACCTCAGGATTCCCCAGGAGGAAGTGGGTAATGTTGTGCGGGAAAGTTAATAAGAAATTAATTTAATTGAGGCAGCGAGAGAGAGACAGACACAGACGGGGGGTCATACGTCATACTGCCGGTTAAGACTCACCTGTGGCTTCCGTGTGCGGTTAGTTTGAGGTAGGATTAGTAATGTCGGATTATTGGGACGGAGACAGACAGACAGACAGACAACTCTTCCTTAGAGGCGGAATGTCGATTTTCCAGACAAGCTGCAGTGCATAAGTGTCAAGGAATTTGAGGTTGAACTTTAAAGAGCCCTAAGCCAACTGTGTTTGCAGTGTTTCTTAACCTTTTCTTAATCAGTTAAGCCTGGGGTAGGTCATGCTGTTTTGTGAGATAATTACCCCCTGTTGTAATAAGTTTGTTGTCCCTTTGCCTCCTAGTGAGGGGCTAGCTGGACTTATGTCTGTATAACTATAGTGTTCTCCTCTCCTCTGTGTGACACATGGCTCTGGGTTTCCAAATATATTTCAACTGTGGATACATAAGTCTGTGTTCTCCTGTTGATGGTACCTCAATAATAATCACTCATTCTTTGAAACTCTGAATTGTGTCTCAATTTATAGTCTCTTCTCTTTACTGACTGAGTTCCTATAACAGATTGCATGGACAATAGAGACAGAGCAGCACTCCCCCACCAACTTTTCAGTGGTTAACCAGGCTAGGGGGGAGGAGCCCAGAGTCAACAACACATTTTAAATTTAAACTTAAGTATAGTACTATTCACTCACTGGGGCCAGGCGGGGAGGGCAGGCTTTGACTACAGACAGAGTTGACTACTGCAGATAAGACAGTATGGTGGATTTGACTGAATGGAAAGAAAAGCACACATCGGAGCATCGTTGTCCTCAATTACCTTTAGCATGAAGGTCTGTTTTGATTTCAACCAACGCTTGTTAACTAATATGTCAAAGGTAAGATAATCTATTTTCTTTGCACATCCACTTTGTTCAGATACCAATCTGGGAACCCATTGGCAAAACAAAGGAAAAACGTGAGTCAACAGTCAACAGTGGTGTAAACTTAAAGTACTCGCATGTTTTATTAAGTAAAAGTATCAATACTGCAATGTAGACATACTCTGTTAAAGTAAAAGTCCAGAATTCAAAATGTACTTGAGTAAAAGTACAAGTACAAGTTGAAAGAACAAATCACACAATGTCTCATTTCAAGTTTTCAAATCTATAACAATCTTTTGAATCTCTAGAAATCATTTCAGAATAGCAGATATACAAGCTCACAATCCATCGCATCGCGAAGCATTGTGAGCTTGTAGGTCGGCTATTTTCGAATGGCTGAAATGTATGCTTGAAGTAAGTGGTTAAATGTATATTCAGTGATTTCACTTAAAGGGGGTGTCAGTGATTTCAGTCAAAAACCCTTAGGTTTCGTTTTTGCCTTGGGACACAAGCTTTCATCCAATCAGGATAGAGAACAAAAACGAAACCTAAGGTTTTTTTGACACCCAGGGGTTAACTGGGGACAGGGAGGAACTCCTTATATGGTCAGCACACTCTATAGTAGAGAGGATTATCACAACACAACAAAACAAAAAAATAAGTGATATTTGAATTAAGTGAAATCACTGACTCTACCTTTAATTCAAATATCACTTCTTTTTTATTTTGTTGTGATAATCCTCCTTACTATAGAGTGTATGTATAACGTCCAGGTCCGTGCAGAGAGCACTGGGGGGGCAGGGGCTCAAACTCCAGAAAAGGGCACATGTGTAGGCACGCGTAGCACGCTGATTTTTGGGGGTGGTCTTTTTGTGGAGTCCTTCCCTTGTGCTATTTCATGTCATTGGACCCGCCTCGTTGTCTGGGCCAGCCAATGGCTCAGCTGGGCCCAAACGGATCTAGAAAGATGGCGACTTACAATTCAAGGACTGACAGGCTTCATTTTACTTTCATGTTAGACCCGGGGAACGCTTTGTCCATATTTTTTACAGTCTATGCATTGGACAGTAAAATAAGCAATATTAGTCTGAAACTAAAACTGACTGATGGCAGATTAAAAGAGAATTCATTATGATAGTGGAATTTATCATTACTTGTCAAATGTTCGTCTTGAAGGGCCAATGGCACTTATTTGCCCCCCACACAAGCCCTTATTGGTTCCCCACACAAGCCCTTATTGGCCCCCACATAAGCCCTTATTGCCTCCCCACACAAGCCCGTATTTGCCCCCCACACAAGCCCTTATTGGCCCCCACATAAGCCCTTATTGCCCCCCCCCCCCCCACACACAAGCCCTTTTTGGCCCCCACATAATCCCTTATTGCCCCCCCACACAAGCCCTTATTGCCCCCCCCACAAGCCCTTATCTGCCCCCCAAATAAGCCCTTGTTTCCCCCCCCCCACAAGCCCTTATTGGCCCCCACATAAGCTAGTATTGGTCCCCCACACCACATCCCTCCCACCACCACCCCCCACATGCCCTTTCCATTAAAAAATAAATATATATATATATATATATATATATATATATATATATATTTTTTTTAGGAGGAGAAACTTAATTTCATCATTAAGCTGAAATATGTTTTATTCATCCATTTTTTAGACATGACAATTACAGGAAAGGTGAAGCAGAAATATTACGTGACGAAGATGAAGAAGCAGGATGATGTCATCACTGAAAAGACCCAACTTGGTGAGAAATTGGATTATTGAAAAACCTTGTCTCTCTAGATCAGGGGTAGGCCCTTATGACCTAAACCTGACTCCACCAGATGGTGGCAGTATTAATACTGCATATATGATGCACACGGAACTGTCTCTCACATGAGTGGACCACCTTAAATAACTCCCCAAACCCTCCAATGCCACATGGTTCCGTGGTGTGTGTTATGTTATGTAAAATCAATCATCGCAAATTATTTTATTACGATTATGGGTAGATTTAGCATAGTTTCTGAACTGACCACAACCCTCGTATGAGACCGAGTAGAAAAAGATTGTGGTATTTTATCATGAGCATTAATGAGACCAATTATATTATATTAAGAAATGAAAAGTGGTCCTTTAATAAACCCACTGTTTATGTTGTGTTGCAGAGGCTGGAGAGAACACATACATCATTTTTCCACTGAGGAAGAAATATGGAGGAAGTATGGACTGGCTTCCTCCAAAAAGTGAGTCCATGTTACCAAGTTAACATTTTGTGATCATATTGCTACTTCTATAAATGCTTGTCATGACTTTCAAATATGTAAAAAAAAAAACGAACGCATACGTTCTACTTTCTATTGACAAGAACTAGGAAATCCACTTGGTTGAAATAGTGCTGTTGAGGTGTATGAATGAACACATGAACATTACAATAGACGTCTGCTTGTCTGACCTTCTATTTGCTGACAGAACAGCCCCATGGTATCTCTTAACGACATTACAGATTAAAATGTAGGCCCAGACCTTTCTCCATGCAAATTAGTTTTGGCTACATGACTAAATGTCTTGTTCCCTCTTCTATGTATGTACAGTATGTGATGTAGGCTATTGCCATGCTTTTAGTTTTTTGCTTATTGTAAATCGCTCTGGATTAAGAGCGTCTGCTAAATGCCTAAATTGTAAATTGTCTATGTTACAGTGAGTGAAGAAACCACAGAAAACGGATGTGAAGGACAGAACCGAGCCTTACATTCATTGAGAATGTTCATCCAATCTCTGCACTCCATAAGGTGGACTAGAGAAGATACAGTACAATTCACTAGTTGGAAGAAACACACCATTGTGGAAGGTTTAAAGGTTTTATTGAATGAAAGAATGAAATGATGAGGAGGAGAGTGGGGGGAGCGGGGCGTGGGTTCCGGGGGGGGTCGCCCCTGAAGTCTTTGGGGAGGGGGTCGTGTGGCGGTCAGTCCGCGGTACACGTGAAGGCGTGATCGTGTGGCGGTCAGCCCGTGGTACACGTTGAGGCGTGATCGTGTGGCGGTCAGCCTGCGGTACACGTGAAGGCGTGATCGTGTGGCGGTCAGCCTGCGGTACACGTGAAGGCGTGATCGTGTGGCGGTCAGCCTGCGGTACACGTTGAGGCGTGATCGTGTGGCGGTCAGCCCGCGGTACATGTGGAGGCGTGATCCCCCCGTGGGAACTGTGAGGAAGGGAGGAGGTGAGGAGAGATGGAGGAGATGGAGCAGTGGAGATGCTGCTGGTCCTGTGGTGGTGATGGGGATGGTGGCGGGATACGAAAAGCATAGAGGATGCTGGGTTGTCTGGGGCGGGTATAAGTAGGCTCAGGTAGATTGTCATGGAGGGCGGAGGATGGCGTGAAGGTATGGTCAAGGTGTGTTCCTCCGCCTCCTGAACATCTGTTGTTCCAACTCCATTACCTGTTCTGAAAAGTTTTCCGTCAGTTTTACTGTGCTGTGGATTTTTTACTAGCACTGAGCAAAGAAGTGCTCGACCATCCTGTATGGCTGTAGAATCTACATCTCCCTTGAATTACGGAGGAATCTCAGACTCACCCACACATAAACTGCCTATACTTAAAATATTCACAGAACTTGTAAGTTGTAATGCTATGCAAAGCGGGCTTTGAGGGCTTTTGTTATAGGTGTTGTAGGTGTTCTAGGCTTTTGTGTGCCGTCAACGGGTGTTGACGACTCTCGTGGGCACAGCTTCAGAACAATAATCTCAAAAAACATGTTTTGGAACTGTGATCGATTCAAAGGAGATGAGTTCCCAGATTGCTTCAGAACTAGCGGAGCTCAGCTCCTGTAGGCTCCGCCTTCAGCACACCCCTGGTTAGAAGTAAATGTCTGGAATTCAAAATATAGCCTACTTGAATGAGTGTTGGCATCAAAATGTACTTATAGTAGGCCTACCAAAAGTAGAATGTACTCATTATGCAGAATGTCCCATTTCATTTTGGAAAGTAGCAGATCTACAAGCTCACAATGCGTCACAACAATACAATAATCTCGGCGGGCACCTTGAAATATTTATTTGTTGATTTATGAGTGACCCGGTTATTTAAATCGAAGAGTGACCTCCAAAGATGATATTATTGTATAATGCAATGCATTTTTGTCATGTTTTACTGTTTACATGTATAGACTATCTATATTGCTACTGTGGTTTTATGAAAATACAAATACAAAATACAAATACAAAATACAAAAAAGCATACTTCCAGTGACAATAAATTGAACCTGAATCTTAATCTGATGTGCTAATATATCTATTGTACATACTTGCCATCCTACATGCATGCTAAATCATTATTACACTTTGTCAGCTCTCGCGCGTGCGTGCGTGCGTGCGTGTGTGTGTGTACTTTTACCCATGTCTCTGTTTCGCAACTTGAGGGTGTGGTCAGGTTTCACAATGCATGGAAATATACTGCATGGAAATTATATAATATAATATGTTTACTCAGCAAGGTATACTCCTCAGCTCATAGTGAAAGTGAAACTATTGTGGTTGGGTCAGCCAAAAACAACTGCTGCACCTGTTGAGTAATGACCCTCTGTCGCCTTACACCTAAGGTGTAAGGCCACACTTTCATAAGTCAAGCAACTCATGAGTTATTTGGCCCCATTTACACTGGCGACAAAATCTAGCCTGAATCAGATCTGAATACATCTAAATGCAGACAGGTGACAGGTCACACACACACACACACACACGCACACACACACACACACACACACACACACACACACACACACACACACACACACACACACACACACACACACACACACACACACACACACACACACACACACACACACACACACAGTCACATGGAATCTGTTTTTTTTCCAATGTGACATGAGCCACATTCAGGTGGTTTCAAATCTTATTTGATCATCTGTTGATCTGAACACACAGATTGGATCCGGTCACTTGCAAACGGCAGTGTGAAAGGTTGGGCCAAAAGTCTGATTTGAAACTGATGTGACTGCAGTCTAAATGAGGCCTCTGTGGATTACTAACTACTTTGTGGATTTATTATTTTAAACCTAGAATCAAGCCATCCAGGATCCTGGTGATCTTTAATTATATGATATACTACCATTAATAAATTGTTTTACAGTTGTTATTTATTTGTATTTTTTCCACAGAATCAAATATTTCATGGGCATGATTCACCAGGATCTAGGCTTAAAATAATTGATATAAATATTTTGCCCTTATGTGGTTATACTTTCCAAATCTTTTCAGGTGAGCCTACTAAAGCAAAAACCTAGAGCAAAAACGAATCAACATACATTTAACTGTGTTATTTGAATAGAAAATCTTTCTGTCACCCTATTGCTGTGAAGGGTGCAGTACTTAGTTTAGACAGTTTTTGGTTTAGACTATAGTCATTGGTTAGACCAGTCATTAGTCCTACAACTAGTCTACAACCTATCTCAAACCCTCACCCTAACCCTAACCTCCCACGGGGCAGCACACCTAAACCTAACCTTATCTAACCAATGACTAGTCTAAACTAAGTATGCACTCCGCTGTGAATGGTCTCCTCAAGCTATATAAGGGGCTACTGGTGGTAAGCCATAAAATGGGTAAAAAAAAACAGCAAAATTCTGTATGTGTGTACTGTGTATACATGTGTAAATGTGTAGGCCTATTATTTTGAACTTGAACTGAACAGGCCATTAAGCTGCTTGAAGGTGCTCTGGTCCATGGTTCTAGACCTGTGGGATCGGGTCCAGACTCCCAGTGCTAGTCAGTAGTCACCACCCATGGCTTTTGGGGGTTGCCAGATGACAGTGCAGTGACAATTTAAGGATTTGTAAGACCCCTGCCCTGACCCCGTTGAGAACCAATGAAGTAGATGACTGAATGTTTCTAACAACCTGTCCTAACAGAAGACTCTGCTGCCATCTAGTGGAAACCTAGTACGCAGTTGACCGGGGTCCATATACTGTGGCGACTGGCGATCAGCCCAAATAATAATAAACCAAAATAATATGTTCAGTGAATGACAGGCAGCACTCTCACACCCAGATCCACGCTAATTTTGTCAGTGACGTTGCCTGTGCATGGCTCTGGTTGGCTGCTCGCTGAACACGCCGCCTCTGGCAAATATGGAGACGACTTCCAGTTTGAGTTTGTCGCGGGAGTGAGGTCTCGGAGTTGTGTGTGTAGTTTGTGTAGAGACCGGTGCTGTGTTTGTAACTACGGCAGTTGCCCATTTAAAGTTACCCAGATAAACGGTAAACAGCGTGAGCCATTCTAAACAACGGACGATCTACCGAGTACCGACTACGCTGTCTTTTGAAGAGGAGCCGTTGTCCAGTAGAAGAGCAGCTGAGCGGAGACTGACCTGACTGTGGGTGAGCGGAGAGGCTAGCTGGCAGCTGCGAAGCTAACACACACGCGCACACACGCACATCCACACACCCACAGTCCCACACATCCACAGTTTCCACAATCCACACATCCACACACCTGAAGTGGATTTAAATATGGTGTTGTGAATTGTGTGACAACTGACATGAACTGAACTATACGCTCATTTACATTTTATTTTATAATCCAATCCTTAAACTGACTTTTTGTGTCGTGAAATATACTGATATATATATATATATATATAGCGGACTGAGTGAAACCAGGTAGCCTAGGCAGCTAGGCTGCTGTATTTTCAATACTATAATAATAAACTTTATTTATAAAGCACTTTTCAAAACAGAGTTACAAAGTGCTTTCCAATGGCATATAAAAAGGCAATACATCAGTTAAGAGGCACTTACTGGAATAAAACAATAGCAATAAAGCGTTACAGCATTGCACAGAAGAAATAAATAAACAATACAAATAAAACAATACCACATAGTTTATTGTTTATTGTTTATAAGGATCCCCATTAGCTTTTGCCTTGACAAAAGCTAGTCTTCCTGGGGTCCGACACAGACATACATTTAACATAGGCAATACTTACAATTGTTTACAAAAACTAACTCAAAATAAAACATAGTAAAATAAAATAAATAAAATAAAATAAACATAGGAGAAATAAAAAGCAAAGAAACATAGCAAAACATCACTTTCAACACATTATACATTTGAATTATTATTTTCCCAGGTTTACTGCAGTATGATTTACATAAGGTGTTCTTTTAACTTGATTTTAAAGATGAATTTTGTATTTGTATTGGTTATACACTTTGGTAGTGCATTCCAACCTATTACTGCTCTATAGATAAAAGAAGATTTAAGAATATTTGTTCTTGGTTTAGGTGCCACCAAAACACCCGAACTGGCTTGTCTAGTCATATGGTTATGTTCATCTCTTACATGTGCTACCTGTTCAAGACACCTGTGAAGACAATAACAATAAATCTAGGAGAAAGCCTGTGTGAATAGGTGGGTTTTTAACAGTGATTTAAAAAGAGCCACTGAGGCTCCGTCCCTCAGGTTCTGGGGTAGGGCATTCCACAAGTATGGTGCCCATGGCTGCGAACTCCCGGTCACCCATGGTGACTATAGTTTTCATGGGAGTCAGGAGACCCCTACCCACCGATCTGAGGGTGCGCGGGGGATTGTACGGCTTTAGCATGGTAGAGATGTAGGTAGGGGCCAGGCCTCGCATAGCTTTAAAAGTTGTCAATAACATTTTAAAATCAATTCTAAAATGTACTGGCAACCAATGAAGGGAGGCCAGTACAGGGGTGATGTGTTCATGCCTTCTCGTGTTTGTCAGCAGTCTCGCTGCAGAATTCTGTACCATTTGTAGGCGAGCTATTTTTTTTTTTTTTACTATACACCAGTGGTGTACTGTAACGGCCACTATACACCAGGGCTATATCTTGTGGCGGTAACAAGACAACTCACCCCGTTTCTGTTTTCCTCCCAGACCAACAGGAGGAGAGACTGAGTCGAGACCGAGACAAGATTATATGTTATCGTTTAATAGTACAGAAAACACTGCGAGAGCAGGCAGGCACATCAACTGCGCTCCTTTACTTAAAAAGATAGCTATCTATAAGAGCCAGATAGTTCTCTTATAATGTTAATGGCCTCCTGCGGAGGAGGGTCCACCATTGATGCTCTATTGTTGTCTGCACCCAATGACTGGATGGTACATTGGTAATGAATCATGTTCAGGGGTAGATCAGTGATCTAGAGTAACATGTGTCTGTTCACTCACACGCTGTTTAATATAGTGAGTGCTGACATGGTAACATATGTGTATAGATAGGGTAGGCGCATGCATAAAGTGAGTTGCAAATGAAGTGGCAAACATAATTTAACGTTGTTTAAATGCAATCAGATCGGATTTTCTGTTTGGATGTATGGGCACCCACTAAGCACTTTTGAGTGGTGCAACCACTCCAAGGAATATAGACGTTTAAAAAATTGCTAATCAAACTTAGACCTCTAAAAAAACTTTCCTTTTTAGACAGACGTCTATTAGATGACTATTGTGGGAAGTAAGTCGTTTTTCCCCCCACTGCAGAACTTATGGGTATGATGATGTCACGCGGCACAAGCATAACCCAGAGACGTGCTGACCATTGGGGAATTTGGGACAACTCCAGAACGGCCGGTCCAGTCCAGGCCGAATAGGCCTACTTGTATTCCAAAGGCTGTGTCTGTGTGGATGTATTATTTTATTATCACTATTAATTATTCCTTTTCATAAACATTTTATCAATAGCGGTGCAGCAAAACAGCACTATAGCAAATTTGTAACTGTACAATAGCATTAAAAAGACTGTTAAATTATTGCATAAAGCGTTTTAATACACACATGATTCCTGGTTGCAGTGTGGTTCTAGAAACCCTAGAGGGAACTATTGTATTGCTACATTTCATTATTCCATGATTTGAACAGTTTCAGAGGCCAAGCATTTTATGTAGCGATCAAATATGTGTTAATTCAAATGAAAGTGTGAGTTTGGAGATTGGATTCATTTTTCCTTCTGTATTTGGCGTCCTTGACATGATGGATATATATATATATTGCAGCACAACACTGGAAACTGAGCATGTTGAGCTTGACTCTAGTCTGGCACTGTGAAGAGACATGAGAGGTGTAGAATGTTAGCTTGTACTATTGTACATCTGCTATTTTCCCTGGCACAAAATATTTTCAGATGGGCGTAATACATTTGAGAACCACTGTCCTCTTCTGTAAATTGCAATCTTGTGACCATGAACATCTGGCTGAGACTTAAACTGTTTGCTTGCTTGTAGTTTGTTTGATTGTTGTACCACACTCCACTACTAATGGAAGAAAGAATCCCTCAAAAATGTCTAAAGTTCTACTCTTTGAACCATGCCAACAAGCACAACAATTTCTCAAAAGGCCAAAGGCGGCAATGCATTAGCTTTGTCCTTTGTGTTCCTAAAGAATCGGCCGTAGACTTTATTATCCTTGGAGAGTGATTATTTGACCCTTATTGTCACTAAAATGGTTATCCATCCGCAGAAGTCTGTTTGAAACGAAACCACTCCTAAGCAAATAGTCTTCTAGTCCAGCATAGTCTTCTAAGAGCAGGGGTCCTCAACATTTCTCAAGCCAAGGACCCCTTAAATGAGAGATGAAGCACTGATGACAGTTTTGTGTAAATTAATCTGTTTTAACCACATATAGCCGGGGAGCCAGTCACTCAACATTTGAGAATTGCACCACTCAGTTCACACGTGTGTGATTTTCTATTCCTTAGGGCTGAGCATTCAGTTTTGGGCCTGTTGAGAACTCTAGTCTTTGCCGGCTGCCGGACGTGGCTGCACTAATAACTTTGGGGCTGGCCCGTCTAGAGTTTGAATGGACAGGTATCGGTCAAAAGGGAGATATCGAAGAGGAAGGACCAGTATATGGAATGTCAGAACAGGTCAGCTCAATATCTGAGATGGAGGAGTGATGTCACGAGGCTTGACTATATGGAGGCGTGACGTTACGAGGCGTGATGTCACAAGGCATGACCATGGAGGTGTGATGTCACGAGGCATGACCATATATGGAGGCGTGACTGTGAAATGCAGGTGCAGGAAATGCAGGTTTTCATAGTAAATGTGACCTATGGTGGCAACAAAACATACAGTAAACACTTAAGCCCTATATATACATTTTGGGCATTTGAAAATAGCTGATCTACAAGCTCATAATGTGTTGCGATGTGATGCATTGTGAGCTTGTAGATCTGCTATTTAAGTAAAAACATGAGTAGGCTACTGTTTCCACCACTGCAGATAGGCTGACCAGAGCTGTGGCCTGCCTTGCTCAGAGGAAACGCTCATCAGTGTGTGGTTTATTGGATATGAAAGCAAGTCCGGCTGCCGTGGCACCACATGGAGACGGCTCCATTGCGTCCTTGCTCCATTCATGTAGATTCGGGGGTTCCATACAGGATATTATGGGAGCATTGTTGCATTGTTGTGGCTCCAATGTGGGTCTAATTTCAGATTTCATATTTTGGAGGGCTGCTAGCCCCAACTATGCTCAGCTTTGTGCGTTTGTGTGAACCCCATAGCGATGACTTGATTCGCTTAGCAATGTGTGTACCTCATAGCTATGCTTTGATTGGCTGAGCACAGAATGTGATATATGATACACACACACACACACACACACACACACACACACACACACACACACACACACACACACACACACACACCTCACCCATCTCATATCGGCCAGCAGTAAATAACCTTCCTTGTCCAGCGCTGTGCTTCAGATATGCTCGTTTTGTTGGCTCCAGGCAGAAATGGAGTAACCTGGCGTCCACCATCATTTCATCATCATGCATTCTTTTCTCTGAAGGAAGGCACATGTGGTGAGCTCAGCGTTGGGCCAGGTGCATAGAGAGAGAGAGGGAGAGGGAGAGAGGGAGAGAGAGAGAGAGAGAGAGAGAGAGAGAGAGAGAGAGAGAGAACATCTGTGCTTGCTTGGTAACTCTTCCAGACATATGGAATCCATATAATCCCATTTACTGTATGTTATTATTATATTCCTGTTGTTTCACACTTATTGTGATGTGACGCATTGCTGCAAGAATTCTGTGCTTCACAAACAAATAAAATACATACATTTTCTTTGTTTAATTGTTTTCATTAAAGTCGTTTGATCAATCAATTATTTGGGAGTGTAGCTAAACTTGTCCAGTTCCAATCTAGGATTAGTTAAATGTTTTAAATCTGTCAGTAAACATGCACATCAGCACATTACAGCTTAGACCCTAGAGGCTAGAGCTATGTCACTTTCATTGACACACAATCAAACTGAAAGTGAACGGCTCATTTGAACTTACTATAGCATTAGGATTAAAGGACCGTCAATTATTTTCTAAATCAGCGATTGTCACTAAATTGAGTCTGTAAGAGAAAGATTTCTTGCAGTTTGTATTCCACTATACGTACATTTATCTACACAATATAATGCTTAGTCTTTGCTAAGCATTAACAAAGTTCAAACCCGAGTTCTATACAGTATGTTCCTACTGTATGTATCTTTTTATCCATTATAAAGAAACTTCAAGTTGGAATAGTTTGACCAGCAGGCTGAGAATTCTCCCCTGCAAACCATGGCAGATCCGTTTCATCTCATCTCATGTGGACAGTACAGTAGACATTATTCCAGACATGTTTTTCTTTACATAAATTGTATTTACTGCAGAAATCTTTGAAAACTGTGTGAATGATTCCAATAATAAAATACTGAACTCAAGTTGTCAGTCTCAGGAAGACAATTGCTTAGTTGTGAGTTATTGCAATTCTTTATTGCGTTGTTTGTCTCGATGAGAGCTAAAAGTGAAATTGGAACATTAAGTTAGGTTGATTGTTGTGGAGGTGTGTACTTTGTCCACCACTGGTAGTAATGCTATAAAGCAATGGAGTCTCTCCACTGACTTGATATATTGAATGAAAAGCTTCGTGTCCAATTAGGCTGGACACTCCAAGAGGCCAGAAAGTCGGCCAGGCACTTTATAAGTGGAAAGCAAGTGAAGTCTTTCATTCAAAGTGGGCGGGTGGTTGCGTCAAGATTCAAGATCGAATTGGCAAGAAGATTAAAGCTTACTGTATATAATCTGAGACCTTTTTTGTGTTGGTAGCATGGAGCCGGTGAACGCCATTGTTGTTTTTATAACATCTTTAACAACCCCACCCATTGTAACTACCACCTTTAATGCACAGTAGTAGGTGCGGATTTGAGATGCGTTTGCACTTTGCAACTTGTGTGCAATATATGCTTGTAGCTTGTGTAATGTCAGAGCTGGGTTATACTGTAGGTACAAACTAGAAACAAAATTGTGCCTGCAGCTCGCCAACACTGTGCAAAGCCACCCGCTTCGGATGTTATCACCCGATAATGACGAGAATGTTCGTAATCAGCATCTTAGAAATACCACCAGTATGTGATAATCAACTCACTGGAAAATCCGGAACTGAAACTATGAGAGCGTTTGCTTTTTGTGTCAATGACTGAGGCGATGTATCTGGTGGCCTTGAGCCACGTGAGGCACCGCCAAGCGAGGCGCTAGCCGAGCGTTGCGACGGCCACCAGACCCGAGTTACATTGTATCAATTCACATGAGCTAGTCTATGCAAACTACTTGCAGTTTTGAATGGTGTAACCGCACTCACAATGTGTCTCAGTGAGTGAACAGGTATGTCCGAACAAATTACTATATTCGAAAAGTCAAACACGTTTATTATTATTATCTTTTTCACCGTGAGTGGCCCGACACATTGAGGTACGCCCTGTGCGATCGTAGTATTGGTACGATAAAAAAACGTGGTTTTGAGAGTGAGTTAAGAATTGTCATGAAGAAATCATGAAGAAAATTAGCATTGAAAAGATAGGAAATTGTTTCGGTACTCCTGTCGCTGTAGTTCAATGTAGTTCACATTCTGTCTGTGCTTTGGTAGTCACATTGTGTGAAAGTGTGGCTACAAAATGACCAGTGTAAACTGTAAAGTGAATATATTGGCCGTGAGGACCATTATTTCGGTACAGTCTTCACACTGCCTCTACCCTCTAAACTCTTCTCGTTCTTGGGTGTGCGACCCTCTTATCCGAGCTGATTGCTCAGACCACACACACTTTGAACTGCAATAGCGGAAATACCGTACGGCGTATTTGAATACCGTCTGAAGCACGAGAAAGTCGCTGTCCTCGTGTGCTGTATGATGTTTAAATCGTGTTTCTTTCTACGTAACAGTATGCCAGAGTAATGTGGCTCCAAAGTAACGTGTCGTTTGACTTTGAATGGATATTTTTGGCGTCTGTAACGCATAACGGAAAGAAAAGCACCAGCACACCATTCCCGGCCGAGCCGCACGTTTGTATATATTGTGAGGTTTGGGTAAACCGTGCGGGTAAAACGTTTGACTATATATTATTATAAAGTATGGCGGATTTCAACCTGTGTTTTGTGGCAGGCACACAGAACTATCTGTTTTTATATTTGGCAGCCTGTAGAACATACCCAGCACAGGCTGGTTGTTAAGAGGGTCTCAACAACCTGGGATGCCCAAAAAGGCTGACATAGTATTGTGCGGTTTCATGAAGACATATTGCCATGATTTTGTGACCGTAACCATAACTGTACCTTTTATTATCCTTGTCTTATCCTTGTCTCTTTTATGTGGACATGAATACGGTATGTGTGTTCGCGCACGCACGTGTGTGTATGTGCGTGCACGACTGCACGTGTGTCAATCAAGAGCTTCTTTGCATTTGGCTTTTCTTTTTCATCTTTTTTGTGGCATTTTTGTGAGTCTGGTTCTCCAGGGCGTGCCTGGCTGCCTGCTGGGGGTTTCTGGGTGCCTCTCTCATGCGCTCAAGGTTAGCATGGCGGAGCGGAGGCCCCCTGCAGAGCGGCGCTGCTGTCTGTCTGTAGATGGCTCCTTACTTGTTGGACATTCATTATCAAACTCCTGTTTGCCGCTTTCATCTGGCGGTGGGCTCGGCGGCTCCTCCACGTAAACTACAGAGGCACCTTGCAGCTTGACATCTCTCCATTCACTCTGTACCTTAAACAGCATGCTGTCACATCAAAGAGCTGCGGCTGCCTTTGATGTTCGCAGGGAAAGAGAGAGCTCCCAATGATCTACCAAAAAAAAGCAATGCAACTTCTTGTCTGCACCTCTCACTCTTTGCTGCTGTCTCTCTACAATGTCCAAATGTCAGAATTCTAGAAATTACTTTTTTTTGGAAATAAAAATGAGATAAATTGATATATGTTCAGAGGTCGATCCAGATAGTCGATCGATAGATCGATTGATCGACCCAGACAGTCTATCTATCCAGACAGTCGATCGATCCAGCCAGTCAATCATGCACTCTAAATAAGAGCATCATGGGCTAAATGACTCAAATATAATTGCCCGTTGTGGCTCATTCTATGTTTGTATACTTTATCTATGGAATGTACAGCTGTGATGTTCTCTAATATTTCATGATAATGTAGCTGTTATTGAAGCTCTTAAATCTCATTCTGACTCATCTCGGCCCCATATGGTGTTCACAAGAAATTATATAAGAAATTGGCAAAATTCTATTTGATGTCTTGTCAGCTACACACACACACACCCACAGCTTGTTTTCCCTTTTCTTATTTACCAAACGGAGGAGATGATTGAATTTATTTCTGTATTGTTTGTATTTGGTTTGATTCTTTGGGGTTGGATTAGTTATAACCATTTTATAGTCTTGTCTTCTCCAGATTCTGTCCAAAAATCCCGCTAATCGTTACACACTATCTCTATAGTCATGTGTTCAAGACGGATCTGTCCAATATTTCATATTCCATCCTAATTGGCTAACATTGGCTTTCAAAGTTTGCAGGATTGGCCCGTTTTTAACAAAAGGCCTCAAATCATGAACGCAGCGTGCAATTTACGTGAAATCTTTCACGGACGTTCCTACTAGGCTGACGAACACATTGGCCTTTTATAGTGCCACCAACAGGTGGATTTTTGCAAAACAATTTTTTGGAACAAAATGCCTCAAATCATCCAATTGCCATCCCAGGGGTAAGAAGAAATGGCACCCTTTTCACATTGGCCTAGCTATTATACCACCACCATGAGGCCACAACCTGAAATGCCCTGGTGAAGACCTGTGCCCCAAGGGGCACTTTATCTCGTTTCATTATTTTTTTATAGGTAATTTAGTTTGTTTGCTTCATCGAGGAGGGTCAATTGAAAAATAGGAAAATGGTCAGAGATTTCTGTGAACATGATGCACTTTTTTTTGCTTCATTTGTTAAAATATCTATTGGTGTAGGAGACATGTCAATCACTCTGGTTGGTTTGATCGGATCACTGGATGAAAGTAGCTTGAATATTAGACCTGTATTTCATAATTCTGGGTATGAGAATGAACTTTTTTAAAGAGATGTATATGATAATCGCCAAATAAATAGGACATTTTGCCTTCTTTATTTATTTGATCTGCTACACCAGAATGTTACGTGTAGCGCTCAAGACCAGCAAGAGTACACATGTTACCAACGAGAATCTGTATGCTGGAATATTCAGGGTGAGCGACAAAATAGAAGCAAGGAGAATGAGACTTGCAGGACACTGCCAAAGACACCAGGAGCTGTCAGCCAGAAAACTGGTGCTGTGAGAACCAACACATGGGCCGTCCCATACTAACATACAGTATGTGGAATTGTGGATGTGCTCAAGAAATATGCAGGAGCACATAGCACCAACGAGCTGGCCAGATGTATGGAGAACCGGGATGACTGGAAGTGACGATGGAAGGCTCGTCTGAGGACGATCTAGAGAGATACAGCTACCATGCTCTCATTGAAAATATCGATGTCGGTGTCGGCTGGTCTGTAGACACAGCCAACGATAATTCTCCTGCCACCATTTGGCAACACTATTTCCATGAAGTGAGATTAAATACACCATCTGAGTTTAGTGACAAGTCTGTTCTATTTATATAACCATACCGGTAGTCCACTCGCATATAAATTCCAAACCCACCAGCAGTTCTCACATCTCTAGTCAGATGGACAGAGTTATAATGGGGGAGCTCATATAAACCTGTCTTCGCTAGCCTGTGTTTCTGTTAATGTAATAACTGATAAATTGTGCTTCAGTGATGGCCCATAATAATATAAGATGGAAAGTGCTAAACAGTAGATTTTCTAATAAATTCCTCTAGTTGTTTCTCAGAATATTATCTACAAGTCTCCTTCATTTGTGGGTTACAGTTAACATAAGTCTATCTATGCAGTGAAGACCAATGTTGGCCACCTCTACTTAGTTCGAAGGGTTTGTAAATCATATTTTCGAAGTTAGTACCGCATCAATTTGTATTCCCATACAGGAAAACGGGATCATCATCATCATATCATCTTCATCATCATACTATCATCACCATCATACTATAATTCAGTCAATGTCTGAATGTCTGTCTGTGTGTCAGAAACACTGCCATAGCTCCTCATTGCCTGCACCAATCACTCCCACCTTTCACACAGGCATTGACCATAATAATATGGAGGTCTTAATGAAGCCCTTTTTTCAATTTAACAAATTATAGATTAATAATGGATTTATTAGTGAATAAAAAATGCAATATCTCACAACGGGTAAGGGCTAGTCAACATAATCAAATGGAAAGTGAGTTGCACATAATGACGGGTCCAAGAATCCCATAACCTGGACTTTAGAGGCAAAACCTTTAGGCATTTAGGACAAGTGTTGAGAGAGTATGAATCAGGCATAGCCTATTGTCAACATTGACCCCTAAACCTGTAAAAGTGCCTAACCCTAACCTGATTATTTTCCTAATTGTAAGCCTGAAACCATAAATTACCATAAAACAAACCATTCATCTTGTGAGGACCCGGGAAATTGTGATCACAATGTCTATTTCATACTTGTGGAGACATTTGTCTCTCACAAGTATGGTAATACAAGTTTGCATGCACACACGCACGCACAGTCCGTATACTGTACGTATAACTACACAAATTCACATAAACACATACCCACCCACACGTGGATGCACATCCTGTACTAGTATTGTGCATCTGTGAATAATCTCCTCCAGTTGTTTCTCTTTTCATCTGACACCACAAACGGCATTTTACAGCATTTCTTTCCAAAAAGGATTTTCGCCTCAAATGACAAGTGTGTTTGTGACAGATGTGGAGAGAGAGATGAGGAGAGAATCAGATGCAAATAGTTTGTGTGCGGTTGCCGCTAAATGATGAAAATATACTTTGGGAAACCAATCTTTATTTCTTCTTTGACGCTGCCATCTTTAATCTGAAGCTCAGTGGAAAGATAGGGGGGAGTCTGTTTGCTGACCATGTGTACTCTGCAGTTTACCTCTGGAAAAAACAGGGCAATGGGTGCACAGGCAAGGACTAAGACTTTATTTATGTGGATTTTGTTGACATTAAGGAAGTATTTAGACAGGTACATGCGTGGTGTATCGAATTTTGAAGACCAGACCCATTGCAAGGTGCTGTACTCAGTAGTCAACCGTAAGCCATTCCAGCCTATCAAAATGGGCAGGGGTGAGGTTGGTTTGGGGAATGAGGCTAAGTAGTAGCCTGACAAATTTGTTTTGGGAAGTCTGGAGCCTTGTTTTAAGGGCCTGTGGTACATAGTGCATGCATGCATAGTCAAAGAAACCTTGTACAAGGTCACAAGCTGATGTCATGTCATTTACATAATATTATAGGAACAGTAAAGACCCTAGTATGCTTCCTTGTGAAACCTGTTCTCTCCCCTCCAGGTAGGATTGCATCCAGCTCACTGATGGGTAATCAAAATCAATTGCTTTTAACTTATTAATCAGTATGGAGTGGTTTACAGTGTCGAAAGCCTTTTGGAGGTAAATACTGCGGCATGACCATGCCGCAGCATCCACCTTGTGTTTGACGTGTTCACTCAAATAGAGGCATGTGTCAGTGGAGTGGGATGTTCTGATTAGAATTCGTACATTAGTTTTTTTAGTGGCAAGATACTTTTCAACCTGTTCATAGACTATATTTTCCATCACTTTCGAGATGGAGCTAAGAATAGAATTTGCTCCGTAGTTAATTTGCTCCATTTCTTGTGCAGGGGGGTTACTTTGGCAAGTTTGAAATCTTGAGGGACGTGTTTGATGGAGAGGCTTGTTATGTGGAAGATGATTGGATAGAGATATAGAGATGGCTGACTTTGAATTTGGAGGGAATATTGTCATGTCATGCCTTGACAAATATTCTCGGGAGCTTCTAGAGCTCCCAAGGATTGTTATCGTTTTCCTCTGCTTCATTCATTGATAACGTTTATTTTTGCAGATTTGGTCACGGCAGTTTTTTTTGCTTGTTTCGTTGGGTTCGTAGGAATACAACAATTTCCAATCCAACATGGATTAATTTCATACTTTGATGTTTTGTAAAATGACTGGTTTCTCTAAGCTCCTCAAATCAAACGTAATTTCCTGATCAAAAGAGGCAATTAAAGGGGAGTAGTAGCCTAGTGGGATAGAAGCCCTGAAGCAGGGATGCCTGCCTCCATCCAGACCCTGAATAATTCACCCACTTACACTCCATTAAGAACCAGGTTTCCACTACAAACATTACTGTACAGTAAGTTCAGTCCATCCATGTCTGGAAGACGTGGAAAGCAAACAAACGTTTGGAAAACTAACATTAGGCAGCATTTTTTTTGCAAAACACCTGAGCCATCATTGAACAGCAGCAGCAGTGTTACTCCAGAGCTCAACTTAATGATGGCTCCTTTCTGCTACCTTTGACCACCACCTGCATAATTTCAGGTGGGTTGGGGAGGAACTTTCTTAGCGGTGTACACCGTCTGAAGTGGAACTTTATCTGAAGAAAATGTTGAAAACCACAGTCAAACCGTGTGTGTGTGTGTGTGTGTGTGTGTGTGTGTGTGTGTGTGTGTGTGTGTGTGTGTGTGTGTGTGTGTGTGTGTGTGTGTGTGTGCAATGCAGAGATGATTATCTGAATGTTTACTGTATTTGATTTGATTTATTTGGCACAAAGTAATAAGTATACAAAAAGTAAAAACATTAGGTTACATACGTGACGTCATATACTGTATAAAGACTGAGCATATAGGGAGGCGGAGTCTCACTCAGAACGAGTTATTCTGGTGGCCATTTTCCTGGGCTAGTAGGCTGCCTGCTAGGCTACATTTTCCAGCTTCACTGTGTAGACACACACACACACACATATATATATATATATATATATATATATATATATATACACACCATTGGAATAAATAATTAAATAAACACTGTGGATTGGATGTCAGATGACAAAATAACATAACCTTCAACATTCAATTTCACTTCATGTCCACACTAAGATACCGTAAGTGGTCACTAGTCACATAATCCAATTCCACAGTAACAGCCATGTTTTTGTCATGTGTTTTCCTACACTGACTGACCTAACTAGAGAAGAAATAATGTTCTCAAACTGTAGAGTGGTGGAACCATGTCATCAAAGCATCGGATGAAAAACGCAGGCAGAGAGATGAACTGACGGTCCCATCAGAGCTGCATTTATTTCAAAGACAGAGTTGCAAAATAGCATAGCTTCCCCGTGGCCTGATGGCCCACGGGAGCGCAGCAAAACTGACCTGACCGTGGTGGCCGGCCAGTCACCACTAGTGAAATACTTACAAGACAATATATACAGTACTTTTGCATCGACAGAGATGAATAATAGGGTGGAGTTAGAGACTTTACATAGAGCCTCACAAAGCCTCACCAGGTGTCGGTTATAGAAGAATAAACAGCTTTTCAGTGTGTGTGTGTGTGTGTGCGTGCGTGCGACGTGTGTGCGTGTGTGCCTACATGGGCGAGTGTTTTAAATATTTCCCCTATGTGTAGACTATTTGCGATCTGCGCAGGATGTGTATAAAATAAATATCTATTTACATGTGTTTACATGCATAGAATGCATATGTAAATACAGTAGGTGTGCATATGTTTGTGTGTGTGCAGAGAGGCTTTGATTAATTCAACCAGTCGTCATCCTATCAGCTTTAGAACAAGCACCATCCCAGGGTATAGAATGTCAACAGTAAAGAGTGCAATTCATTCACCGCAAAATGACTGCCGGGGTCAGACACCCTGAACTTTAACACAGTCAGCCACATCCTTAATTCTATGAACTTGACAATTATTGAAGAGATTTATATTTCTCTCTCTGTACACATAAAAGGCTGCCATGCCAATTAGCTTTAATTCTCTATTTCCCCCCTTCTTTCTTTCATGCTCTTGAGTAGACAGAAGCTGGCATATCGTGCCTGCTTCGGGTGGAAACCTTGCATGTCCAAAAGCATTGCTTTTGTATTATTATTTTAACCTTAACAATTAGAAAATAGTGATAATAGCTGATCTACAAGATGTGTTGTAGCTTGTGTAGCTTGTAGATCTTTCACTATTTTTGTGCGACAGTCTTGTATGATGATGGGAGTTAACTCATTCCCTGCATGGCATAATTTCTCTAGAAGAGTCTGCCTGCCCACAGTGGCATCAATTTGTACTAATCTTCCACAGCATATTTTGTTCTATTGACGATGTAAACACCAAATATTTCAAAAGAAAGAGTCTCTACCTTAATCAGGGAATACAGTGTGTCACCGTAATTTTATTGGCAGTTGAATATAGCTTGTTTTCACCAAAAACGCTGTCTGGAAATAGAAAGTAATACATTTTATTTTTTATAAAGCGTACAACATTAGCCTGGACCGGCAGGATATATTTTATATTTCCAGGTGTACTCTTATTACTGGTACTTTTAATATGTATACTTTTAGGGGAAGTTCTCAATAAGCCTTCTGGCTTCTAACTTCACCTTTTTTTACCTGCTAATAAATAAAACTCTTCTTCGGAAGTCCTAGGATCGCTCACAGGTTGCGGAAGAGTGGCCTCTATATCATAAACACTGAACAACCAAATGACAAACCAATTGCCAATGGCAATCTGTGCCTTGGATTGAAATGATGAATATATTCGTCAATGACAGTGAATTCATTTTTAAAATGAGTTGAATGATGGAGATACAAGGTTTCCACCCGACAGCAACGATATTGTGATCATTTGCATTATCCAGACAGAACATGCTTTGAAGTTGCAAGATACTGTTAAAAAAAGGAGACCCACTTATCCTGCATGAAAAACATGTTCAAAGCCCATAAATTCTCCGGAACAGATGTACATTATCACTGGGATCTGCTTTTTCTTTGCTCTTTGCTCCTCTATTGGTAATGGTCTATACCTCATGTCCCCTTCATCTCTGGCGTTTAGCATCTCTCCTCTACAGAAGCTCATACCCCGCTGGGCCAATCCGCACTTCAAAGCCTCTCTGTCTATACTGGAAACAAAGCAACAAACACATTCATGGCATATCCGTTCATTTTTCCCATTATTTATGTCAACTAGAGCGGTGCCAATTGGGCAGATGCAAGTTGGAAATGCATGCCTCACCCAGTTATTATGTCCGTGTCCTTTTTATGCCCATGGAGTTCTTTGTCAGGCATGCACATGCCCAAATATGGAGTCTATGCAGAGGTCAGAACATCGAAGTGATGTCAGAACAGGCCAGCTGCATTATGCCTGCAGATGTCAGAACATCAATGTTCCTTGTCAGGCATGCCCAAAATCCAAATATGGAGTCTGTGCAGTGATGGCAGATGTGTCCCATTTTATGCCCATATATGGAGTTCTTTGTCAGGCATGCCCAAATATGTAGACTGGCCCAGGCAGAGGCCTTTTGTGGCAGTTCTGGACAACCGGGCACTGCACTCCCTGTGGCGGTGTGGAATACGTGTGTCAAATTTGAAGTCGGTGGGGCGAACCGTTCTCGAGTTACGTGGATTTCAGTGTAGTTAGATATATATCCTTGCTTTTTTACTACTGACACTTTCATTTCCCAACAAGTCCATTGTCTCTAAATTAAAATGTATATTTGTGTATACATGTATGTGCATGCACTCATATACAACTAATAAAAACGAAAATAATAATATAAAAATGTGCAAAAAAACTAATAATAATAATTGCCTGTCCTTTTGCCTGTCCAATCTCTCGGAGGCCCGACCATGTCACAATTCATTAAGATGGTGGTTGTCTTTTTGTTTTCTTTTTCTACTTTATTGCTTATTTTTCTGTACTATTCTTTTACATTCAAATACTGGCCAGTGCGACGTTGAATTACTGTAAGTCACTCGCAATACACTTTTGTGAACGTGTACTGGCAATATGACATTGCCCACAGATGGACAGATCCTGTAAGGGGTGGGGGGAGGGCAAGGGGCACAGAAATGTAAACAAGAAAAAAGAAAATGTTGACTATTTTGACAATACTGCTGAATGTCATTAAGTGCTATTCAATAAAAAATAAAAGAATGACAGGGGGGAAAAAAATCTCTTTAAGTTCTTAATTGTATTTAATTGACTGCGTTCATTAACTAATGATACTTAAGGGGAGTTAGTTGATCAGTAAGTTGCTGTTGCACTTGAATTATGGAGTAGGACCAGTTCAAGCTGGGAAGAAGAAGACGTTCTAGAAAAATGTAACCTCTCTTTAGCAACCAGTTAGTCAATGAATAAATACATTCACTGACAAGATAGTCCATCCGAAACAAAATCCTCTACATTATCGCTATCCGTTTTTAACGATTCCCGTTCTGTAATGATTCTCTCTTAAGCTGGCCGCATACTCCATTTGTAGGTGACCTTATCACCCTTTAGGTGATGGAGGTTAGTAAAAACAGATGTTTGGATAAAAGGTGAGTCGTTTATCACCACGCCTTCAGTGACGTCATGTAGTTTGTCCAACCACCGCTGTGAATAGGTTATCGCAAACTATAGCATGCGTGGGCCTTTAATGGTCTGATTCCCTAATGGTTCTCTTTAATTATTCCTATATACAGTATACGTATAACGTAACCTCACTGGTTCTCAAAGTGTGATAGAGGGATCCTCTCTAGGTTACATGAAGGTGTACCCATATAGGGGCATTGTGTATACGCTCTCAGAGTTATGCATGGTGTTCCTTATAAGGTTTTTGAAAAAACAGCAGACATGAAGTGCACATACCATCTCTGACAGTGTGCTTCTGGAAACGGTTCCTAAAATGATGGAACCAATCCGGGTTCCTCCAAATCCTTTATATGTGCTGCAGTCTGCTCACTATACTCTCACACAGTACCTTTGATACAGCTGTGAGAGTTGTCTTGGTGAATTATTGCTACGTGCTCGGTTATCTACTTTTTTAAGAGTAAGTATTATGGGGAAAGAAAATAAGTGTAGCCTTAAAAAACATTGTGCAACTCGGGAACAACTTTAGTTACTTAGTAACTAGCCCTAGTTACTTAGTAACAGGTAACTAAAGTTGTCATTCTAGTGGAGTGAAAAGTATACAATATTGTCCTCATTACTTACTTTGTAGAAATTGATACTTATTACAAAAAATACATTAACCACTTCATTCCTATACTTTGGCTATTGTATTTGAAAATAGCAGATCTACAAGCTCACAACAGGTCACGTTGTGAGCTTGTAGATCTGCTATATTGAATTGTAGAATAGATATTGACTATTGTTACAAAACATACATTAATCATTTCATCCCATACTTCGGATGTTTTTGATGTTATTTGTATTCATTGTATACCTTTTGAAAACTAGTATATTTTCATGCCAATACTTTTGTACTTTTACTCAAGTACATTTTTTAATACCGGACTTGTACTTGTAACAGACTATTTCTACATTAGGGTATGGTATTGTATACCTTTACTTAAGTACAAAATTTGAGTACTTCTTCCATCACTGCATGGCTAAGTCAAGTGCATGCCATGGCTGCAGTTAGAGGCTAGGGCCAGGCAATACTTTTTTACTCTTGCAATAAAACTGAACATAAGTGCTAGCAGAAGCAATAAAATGAGAACAGAAAATAATTAAATTAAGAAAATGATGTGGTAAAAATCAACTAAAGTAAACAGTTTACCCTGTTACCTCATCAGAATTCTGGAAGGTGGATATAAATTAACCCACTGGACATAAATTACATAGCAGTAATACACAATTCAAAATCTCTGGATTTTGACTAACCTTTGACCTTTAACCCTGAAAAAAGTAAGTAATGCCTGTAATATTTATTTTTGTGATCATTAGAATGTCTAGAACATGTTTTAATTATTATATTATCATAGGCCATATAGTGTACGGACTGATACTTGTTATAATATTTCCATATAAATAGACATTAGGGGTTTCTTTTGCTACGCAGAGAACAAATTAGTATTTTTTTAATGTCGATTGAGAGGAATATTCTCAATTTAAATTAACATGAATACTTTCAGCGCCATTGCCGTTGATTAATGCCAATTGAAGCCTAATTAAAACGGTTAAGACTGTTGTTCTTCACACTCCCTGCACCTGCACGTGCTCTCTCTGCTTTACTCTAGTGAACATCTCGTTATCAGTAAAGCAACCTCCTGCTGCCTCCTGCATTATGTGAAATTCAAAACAGGTGGTACGCATGGGCCATTCTATTCAACGAGCAATTCCAAACTCCAACAAAAAATCACCTGCAAGGAATTTATTGACAGGAAGTAGCTCATAACATGTCTACGGTGGATTTTTATGAAACAAACAATTTGCAGATAGAGGATAATTCAAGCTTTTCGTACAGCTGCAATGTTGGTGACTGCATGGTTGGTGACCGAATATCGCAGTTAACTATGGAATCGTGCATTTCCCGTCAGTCAGTCAGTCAGTCAGTCAGTGTATCACTCAAAATCACCATACATGGGGAAAGCCCTCATATATGGTGCCCAGGATGGAAATCCCTGATGTCATAGTAAATGCGACTTGCTGTCGTAATTAAGGCCTGGCCCTACCTGGGTCCTCATCAAACCCTGCTGCCACCCTTAGATCTCCATATATGGAGCTGACCTGTTCTGACATTCCATATGAAACCCTGTATGCGACGTGTTATAGGTCGAGGTCACTTCTCGCCCTCGGGCATCTTTCTGGTTTAATACAATCAGATAGGACTTTTCTTTTTGGATGAATGGGCTGTCAATGGGGAAATTACACCCAGGGGCTCCATCTTGCTATCCCTTATCCCTGATAAAAAATGGCAAATAAGTTTAGGGATAAGCGCGGTAAGGGGTGGCAAGGTATAGCCCCCAGTTACCACCTTGCAAGCCAGATGGCTGTATGAGGATCAGAGCCAGGTCCAGCTGTATGTGGTCCGCTCATGTGACGCCATTCGTAGTGTAGATGCCTATATGAGAATGCCAAATTATAACATAGTTCACTTTTTTTTCTGAATTCCCAGCAATTAAAATGATCTGTTGCCCTGTCTTTAAATCGACCTTTATGTAAGTACGGTAGTTCATTTGCTCTGCTGTGCTGTTGGAGGGCAGGACAGCACCATGACTGATGGTGAGTTGTGTTTGGATAGAGGTCATTTGTCACAATGGTACCAATCAAAGGAGATGCATGGCCATGCTTATTTAATACGATTTGGAAGCAAACGGCATGTTGTGTTGCCACGAGGCAGACGCTGCCGCAGGAGATAAGCTCAGATGCATATTGTTACTGTCCGGTGGAAACCTCATACATCCATTTTCTTTTTCTTTTTTTCATAGATACAGTAAGACATTTTCATACTACATTGTCACACATATTTTAGCCTAATTTGGCTAAAAATATACTGTCGATGTTGAGGCTATATAGGACCTAATGAACACTTTTTCACGATTGGCTGTCTCTAGCGCTTCTAAGCCAATGGGAGATAAAACCCATAGTCTTTTATTATGTGTCTTTACTCCAGCGCTGAAACTGTAGGCTTGAGCTTGCTGCACCTGGCAGTTATGACGTGAGTCATTCTTGTTTTTTTTATGAATATTGATCTTTTTATCAATATTAGCAAGAGCTATTTTTCCCTTGTCGTTTCCTGTAAAGTAACAGTTTTGGACATACAGGGTTTCCACTATGTTATGAAAGCGTGTTCACGTCTAGAGCGTGACTTGTTTGGACCAGCTGTACGTGGTCAGCCAGACTGGCGTGTCCTCTGTGACTACACTGGTTGGATGGAAAGTAGCCTTCTCCACACACACACACACACACACACACACACACACACACACACACACACACACACACACACACACATGTACTCTCTCTAGGGGCACACACAGATTGACACTAGGTGGTGCTAGAGCACCTGCCCTTTTGCCCTCTAGACAGCAACATGCCCTTTGGGAAATTAGTTTTTTTGTACAGTTTGTTCATTTTACTTTTGTTTTATACAGTGTACAGTATGTGGCCCGTGGTGACATTGATCAATTCTGGATTAAAAGCTTCTAATAGCCTATATTATTTATGCCTCAAAATCTATAAGGCTTCCGCCACTACGTTTGGCCCTCGCACAAACACACAGGCACAGACACAAGCACGCACACACCGTGTATGCCCACATCAAATGCTACATCAGAACATAAACATGCGCATCACTATATGTGATGCTGCAGTCAAAAGTACATTTTATCAAGTACGGTACTTAAAGGACAACTTTTCAACCTATCTAATAGGTCCTTACTAATGTTCATCATAAAATGCCACAATTTTCTTCTTCTTGGTCTGTGTCTCATGGGAGGTCTGTGGGCAGTTCAGAAATCCGTCCACTGGTGACATCATCGATGGGGAATCCAAGCTAATAGAAACTGCAAGCTTTATATTCCTGAAGAGTTGCAATTCGTTAATGGAAGCCAATAATCTAAATATGTTTTGTTTAAAAAAAAAAGTCTGCCTAATGATGGTGTCACTGGTGGACGGGTTTCTGAACTGCCCACAGCCCTCCTATGAGATACAGACCCAACAGCACCACTCAGTTCAGACGTATATATATATATATATATATTTTTTGGCAGTCTCAAAAGACACAGCAAGAGATAAATGACAGTCAGAGAAAAACATCTTCCCCCACCCGACACCGTCTTATGACGGATACAATTTATATCATAAATTGAGCATATATTATGTAGGGGTTGGCACGGTGCAGATAGCACAGTGAAGATAGCTTGACATAATTCGTTTTCATAAATAATAAGCCTTATTCCTTCTACATTATACTGGTTTAACAGTCCGCACACTATATACATCAGTAAAACAAAAAAAAGTAGATAATAATAGAATGTTGTGTTCTTACAAAACAACTTAGTGGTGGAATACACATAAAAATGTCTCGTCTCTAAATACTGAAAATCTCATAAAAACAGAAAAAATATGGTCTGTTCAAGCCACAGGGAATTGCATTGTATGACAGCTCAAAAATGACATAGCCTATGCCTACCCCCCCCCCCCCCCCAAAAAAAAAGTGACACCCACTTTTACATCGCTATATGCCAAATACGGAAAAGAATATGGTAATGGTCAAACTTTTAATGTATTTTTATGGGTTAGGGTTAGGGTTAGAAAACAAAACAAAAAATTAAAGAATAGTTACTGATTTTTATACTGCAATGGGGAAGAAAATAGTGTTTTTAAATGTGAATCTTCATTTGTACTCTTGGGAGTGTCCTTACATAGGCATATTTCCTGACACCACACTAAGCTAAGCCACACTTCATCTGGCTGGGATGATGTATGCCAGTAGTTCTCAAATGTTTTCATGCCAAAGACCCTATACTGTATATGTATTTGACTTGATTGATATGTATTTGACCACGAACACACATCTGAGCCTGCAGGGCCCCCTATAGAAGAGAATATTTATGTTAAAAAAGAAGAAAACTCAATAGTTCTTAGCCCAAGATCCAAAAGAGAAATTGTGGACGGGACCCCTCTACAAGCTGAGCTCACATCTATTTTCACTACTAAAAGACTAACTGTCTTTATACTTTATTTTTATTTTTTTGTAAAAACAAATCCTTTGAAATGAGCAAAATATAAATAAATATATATTTACTCGTGAGTCGCAACCCATTAAAATGGGATGGTTTACCAGGACCTGGTTCTATGGGCATTAGGCAGTAGACCACACTGAGCACATGCTGTCATTAATCTGCCCGATGTGATGATGTTCAGTAGGCCATGTGACGAAGGCAGAGGAGAGTGTGACTAAAGCCAGAACTAAAAGCACAATCCTCAGCTAGTGCCTTGAGAAGCAATGTATCACTGCATGTCTACACTTCCTCAGCCCCCCCACCCCTTATCGTGTAATGGGGCCTTAAGACTTTTACACCTAAAGGTGTGCAGAACCCCCCCCCCCACACACACACACACGCACGCACGCACGCGCACACACGCACACACACACACACACACACACACACACACACACACACACACACACACACACACACACACACACACACACACACACACACACGCCGTGTCTAATTGGACCACCCTGAAGGGGATGGCCTTTAGGCTATCCATTAATCCAACCAGTGGGGTCCATTTTCACAGTGTTAAGACTAGCGAGAGTCAGGTGCGGGCATCAACACCCCAGTGTGTGTGTGTGTGTGGTGGGGTTGGGGGGGTAGGGGTTGGACGACATCGACAAAAGAGTTATAGGGTTGCAACTTGCAGCGGGGTTGGAGGAATCTGTTTGGGACTTGGCATCTCTCAAAAGCTGTGTGTGTGTGTGTGTGTGTGTGTGTGTGTGTGTGCATGCGGTTTGGGTTACGATACAGCTGTGACCCCCCCCCCCCCCCACACACACACACACACACACACACACACACACACACACACACACACACACACACACACACATTGCCTGAAAGGCTCCCATGAGAGGGCTCATCCCCAAGGACTATTTTTTGTTTTGTTTTTAATGTTTTTATTTTGCCATTATTATATATTTTTTATGGAGGGACAGACAGTAGGCTGACAGGAAATGTGGAGAGAGATGGGGGGGTGACATGCCGCAAAGGCCGTCGGGATCGGGAGTCGAACCCGCGGCACACTGCCAGACTCTATTACCAGCCAAGGAGCCTGGACCGCTGAGCCACAGCCCAGGCCATCCCCATGGAGTTTTGCCCCTGCTGAGAGAAGACCCAGCAGGGTCTGCATGGCATCCTGTCCGGGGACTGCCCATGAGTCAGACCT
Source organism: Protomyctophum bolini (assembly GCF_963924005.1). Classification (NCBI taxonomy): domain Eukaryota; kingdom Metazoa; phylum Chordata; class Actinopteri; order Myctophiformes; family Myctophidae; genus Protomyctophum; species Protomyctophum bolini. The sequence continues at coordinate 23,019,896 of NC_137862.1, read as the reverse complement.
GCGTGGCCGGTTAAGACTCACCCGTGCTGCAGGTTAAGACTCACCAGTGGCTTCCTGTGTGGTTAGGGTTAGGTTAGGGTTTGCGATGGTGTTAGTTCAGAAGTATAGAACTATGGTTGCACTGCAGAGGAGATGCTCTGAATGAGCCCTTAATTCTTTCCCTTAATGGAAAACATGTGACTAGGCCAATGTGGAGTACCTGGCACACTTTACACTGTGTCACACCTGCATGTACAGCTGGGCTGGGACTCACGCCACATGCTTGGAGAAAGTCAAATTCTAGAATATCACCTGCCATTAATTGATAAACTGGCAGTTTGGTGGAGGTGGCAGCATTTACAGGAAGTGTTGCACGACGACGGGGTGGTTTAGCAATATTCCACATGCCATATAGGTGGCACTCTCACCTTCATGGTAATTAAGACCCTGGTTCCCAAAGGGCACGGCCAGGCACTGAGGAGCTTTCATGGGGTACCAGCAAAATGAGAAACAGTTTAAAACACTTACCCTATTTTATTTTTAAGAATCCTTTTTGTTATGGTGGTCCCTATAGCTGGCACGACTTATTTTCAAGCAGCGGCCAAAAATGTATAAATGTGGAGGTCATTGACATGAAAATGCATGAGAGGCACTGTGGTAAGCAAAACGTTGCCTGCACGACATCCTGGGCATGACTAATCTATAGCCGGACCAAAGTGACTCCAGTGTCTCTTTCCTTCCTGTCTCCAGTGCACTGGAACAATGGAGCTTATCGTGGTCACTGCTGGCTCAGCCAGGCCACTGCTGTAGGGGTGATACCACTGACAGCAGGCTTGGAGTGGTGGGTATTGCAGTAGGGGAGGGGTGGGGGGTGCCGAGGCAAAATTAGTATAGGCTACTTTGGCTATTCGAAACTACTGAATTTGAATCCTGAAGATAAGGCACCGTTTTGGACCCGGCAGATTCCACCCGGCAGAGAAGATATCAATTGGTGGCCTTTTACATGAAATAGTTTGAGAACCATTGATCTAGGACCCAACCGTTGTGGGGAGACCATGCAGACACCACCAGCATTTTTCCTGCCATTGACGACAGATGACGGACACATTCCACAATGCATCCTAGCTAGGTAGCACAGAGCACTATGCCAACATGTAAGCTGGCTGGTTGGCTCATGCACCGGTGGCCATGCCCAGGCTGTCGCAACAACCCCCCCCCCCCCCCCCCCCAGCACAGAAATGAGTTATGGGTCGGCTGGAGACTGCGGGCCGGGCCTCAGTGTTATCCAGCACCAGAGGAATGAGACAGCTGAATGAGACCCCTTCACGTCACACACACACACACACACACACACACACACCCTCAGAGCCCCTTTTGGCAGAGCACTCACTCAGGACACGGGACACATGGCGGCAGGGTGACAGAAATGATAACAGCTGGGAGACAGTAGGATGCCATGGGGGACACACAGTGGTCATGTGTCCACAGGCCAGTCCTATATAGGTAGAGGTAGACTCACAGAGCTGCTCAGACTAGCATGGGAGCAATGGGAGCCTTAAGCCTAAAGGATGTGGCAATTGTGGCATAAGGCTACTAAGAAACGTTGCAGAACGAACGCGTTTTAGTCGCTGTGATGTGTGGCTTTGTGTGTCTATGTGGGCCAAAACGGCATCATCATGATATAAGGCACCGCTCACTTACATGTGATTATTATTTTTTTTTTTACCACAGATCTTCGCTGTTTGTTTACTTTCTTTTGTTTTTTGTTCTGGTGTCAGAAACAGTGGACATAGTAGTGTACTCTCAGTCTCTCTCCATTAGTTGTCATCTGTTTCTGGTTGTTTGCACCTCCTAACCTCTCCAGCTACCAGTTCACCTATAAACTGTCCATGGTATACAGTATGCCTACTGTATGTTGTTGACGGATTGCGGAAATAATAAAATCACGAGCAAATCGTGGGTCTCCCATTTACATGTGATGTTTGGCTAGCAGGTATTTGGCTAGGTTCTGGGAGATGCATGATTTGCCGAACTTTATGGGACTACTTTTATTTATATACTATAGGATTGGTGCATTAACAATTTGTAATACATTACATAATTATGATATAATCACTATTGTTAACAATAGAATGTTAGAGGGGTGTTGTTCATTTAGCGTAGTTTTTGACTGTTTTTCTTGTCTTTTTTAATGCAGGTTGTGTAGTTTGTTATTGAAAAATCATTTAAAAAATTGCCAAACTGAACGTCAGCAAAGCACTTCTGAAGTTGTCTTGTTCTCATTGAGGTTTTTTGAGTACGATGCTGCAGGCGCGACATTCAAGCTAACCATGCAATGTGTTAGCCTCGCGTTGCGATACTAATATACCACTGCGCTAATCCGCCTCGGGGCATATGCATATGCAATAGGGGCGGGTGAAGTGTGGCTGCGCCAGGCTAGCAATGTGTGACACTGTAAAGCTTGAAAATAATGTTTGCAAAATTAGGTTTTATAGTTCTCTGCTCCAATCCTAGACATGTAGGGCACTGCTGGTTGTCCCTATAGAACACAAATCTAGCTCTAGTCTGAGTGCTTGCAGGACCACAGCTGAGAACCCCTGCCTTGGGGTGCGTTCGGAAATGTGCACCGGGAATGTGGTCAGTTTGAGTGTGGTGGGCGGTGACCACAGCTGTGACGCATTCACACGAATCACACCGGACAACCCCAGCTTCAGGGTAGGGTCGCTCAGTGCAGGCACTCGGCACACCCGGTGCGCAGCGCACTGGATTTTCAACACACCGAGTGCACTGAATAAACGAACGACAAGAGAGTTCAGGGCGCATTTCCGAACGCACCCTTTGACACGGGTTCAAAACGCCTTTCTAAACCCCTTGTGCTTTGTTGACCATGCAGCGTCCCCAACCGGTCTGTAGCCAGGCCTACTTGTCTCCACCCCCACTCGCCTTCTAAAGCTCACAACGTGTTAAGGCCTATTCATAGTCTGGATTTTCGGTGATGAGGTGACCACCACTCCGGTGGTGAGCTGACCACCGGAGCTGAAATAACATTGAGCGGTGGTGAGTAAAAACAGAGAGAAGGGCTGGAGCGGTGGCGGTGGTTTGCTCTTCACCGCGGCTTGTGACGTCATGTTGTAGTTCGGTGGTCACCTCACCACCGAAAATCCAGACTATGTATGAGCCTTTAGGGTTCATGTGGTTAACCTAGGTGTCTAGAAAATGACCACGGACCACATGCTTTGAGTATTACATTACATTGTTCATCCTTTTCACCTACAATATATGACTGTGTCAGCGTGTGACTGCAGGGACAGGCCAAGCCTCAGTGTTCAATGAAGAGCCTCAGCCACAGGAGCGGTGAGGTCAGGTTTTCAAACAGCAGAACTTCTTTCTGTGGGATATTATTTCATTTTGTAGCTCATGGATGTGAAAAGCAGAGCAGGCCTGGTCTGTGCACTTATGGGTCAGCTATTATTATTTGAAACGGGGAAAGGGGTGCTCTATGGTAGAGCCCTGCATCGGGAGCTGGAGCCCACGGTACCCGCGGGACCAAATGCAAATGTTGCTGGCGTGGGCAGTATTTAAATACCTGCGGACGGGAACAGGTGGTCAAGATAAAACCAGCGGAACTTATATTTTTCTTCACTTTAGCAAGATAAGAACATACTTTCCCCGTGGAGTCTCACTGTCTTTCTGTAATAAAGTCCAGACATCTTCAGGCACGCTCCCAAAGTGTGTGCATGAGCACACCCCGCAGGCACGGAACGGGAGCGCGGCCGCATCATTAGTAATCAAAGTGACTATGAGAACTTAAGTATTTAGATATTCTCCGTTCTAAACCCCTTTTTGCTTTTCCCTGTGTGCTGTTCACCTTATTATTGCTGTGAAACAAAACACAAGGATGAGTAGGCCTACAATATTTTATAACCATCATCAGCACGGCACCTATCCCTTTCTTTCTCTCTCTCTCTCTCTCGTTCTCACGGCTCACGCTCACAATTTAAGCATAATAGAGCACCGAAGTCTGACGTCAATATCGGTAGAGGGCACAAATCCACAGTTCGTGTACTTTTCGCCTCATATAAGAACTGTGTTTGAAAAATGTCATGGTTTAGCAGGACTAAACGATATCATTGCGGGATGGTGCGGAAGTAAATGGGACTTAATTTTTATTTGCGGGCAGGAGCGGCGGACAGTCGGTCACTGCGGGTGGTCAAAGAATGAAATCATTGCGAGAGCGGGCAGAAATAGTCCGAAATCCAACGGGAGCAGGCGAGAGTGGGATTAATAAAACACTCCCGCAGGGCTCTAGGTATGGACTAATTAGTGTGGTTCTTGAGTAAATATACATAATGTTTTTCAGTTTTCTTTATTATTATCATCATTATTATTTCAAAGGTTATCAACAATGTCTACAAATTTAAAATAATATTTGAAATAAAAATAATTCTAAACTTTTTCAAAATAATTACATGAAAAATAAATAAATAAAAGAAATTCCATAAATTAAAATAAACACAACTTGTATTATAAGAAGTAGTGAAAATAGCAGATCCAGGAGATGGTAGATATGCTATTTTCACTATAGTGTGTGTCCTGGGGAGAAGACGGTAAATGTATCTTTTGGGTCTCGAGCTAAAACGTTTGGGAACCACTGCTTCATGGCACTGCATGGTTCTCAAAGAGGGGAGCCCCAAAGGTGGTCCCCAGGGGCGTCCCTGCTAAATGAGGAACCCCAGGGGTCCTTGAAGGAACCCCAGCGGTCCTTGGAGGAACACCAGGGGGTCCCAGTAGAGGGGAACCCCAGGGGTCCTTGGAGGAACACCAGGGGGGTCCCAGCTAGGGGAACCCCAGGGGTCCTTGAAGGAACACCAGGGGGGTCCCAGTAGAGGGGAACCCCAGGGGTCCTTGAAGGAATACCAGGGGGGTCCCAGTAGAGGGGAACCCCAGGGGTCCTTGCAGGAATACCAGGGGGGTCCCAGCTAGGGGAACCCCAGGGGTCCTTGAAGGAACACCAGGGGGTCCCAGCTAGGGGAACCCCAGGGGTCCTTGAAGGAACACCAGGGGGGTCCCAGTAGAGGGGAACCCCAGGGGTCCTTGAAGGAACACCAGGGGGGTCCCAGTAGAGGGGAACCCCAGGGGTCCTTGAAGGAACACCAGGGGGGTCCCAGTAGAGGGGAACCCCAGGGGTCCTTGCAGGAATACCAGGGGCGTCCCAGCTAGGGGAACCCCAGGGGTCCTTAAAGGAACACCAGGGGGGTCCCAGCTAGGGGAACCCCAGGGGTCCTTGAAGGAACACCAGGGGGTCCCAGCTAGGGGAACCCCAGGGGTCCTTGAAGGAACACCAGGGGGGTCCCAGCTAGGGGAACCCCAGGGGTCCTTGAAGGAACACCAGGGGGTCCCAGCTAGGGGAACCCCAGGGGTCCTTGAAGGAACACCAGGGGGGTCCCAGTAGAGGGGAACCCCAGGGGTCCTTGAAGGAACACCAGGGGGTCCCAGCTAGGGGAACCCCAGGGGTCCTTGAAGGAACACCAGGGGGGTCCCAGTAGAGGGGAACCTCAGGGGTCCTTGCAGGAATACCAGGGGGGTCCCAGTAGAGGGGAACCCCAGGGGTCCTTGCAGGAATACCAGGGGGGTCCCAGTAGAGGGGAACCCCAGGGGTCCTTGAAGGAACACCAGGGGGGTCCCAGTAGAGGGGAACCCCAGGGGTCCTTGAAGGAATACCAGGGGGGTCCCAGCTAAATGAGGTTGAAACACTTGAGACCCATTCATTTTGTTTGCCTTTTTTTCCCCCTGGCACATTTTCGTGAACCACTGCTTTATAGCATTATAGATATTTATATATTAAAAAGGAGACTGAGAATGATGTTTGTGTTTAAAAAAAAAAGAAAGAAAACAAAAATACATTAAAAAATAGACTCCTAGTGGTCTTACAAAATGTAGGCATGGAGTTTAACAAACAAACAAAACGTTGCAGATTGTGAATACAAACATATCACATTATCAATAAAGCTTATATAAAGTTGATAACAACAATATATACCGTATGTACAAACAATGTAGGGTCATAAAAGGAACAGATCTTGTCACTGTACATTTGTGGCATTATTATTTTCTTATTTGTGTCGTGAATGCTGATAGAAAGTAATCATAATACCGATATTTAGATTAAAACTAGAGGTAGCAGCTGATTGGGGGTTTCTATTCTCACTAGAAAATAAACTCCATTTTCATTTCTTTATTGTTTTTTGTACTTTTCCTGGTATTATTGCCTGTGTGCTACGAGTCAGATTCTTCATTTGAGTCTTTTAATACTTGCCTGACTTGTCTTGTTTTTAAATACTAACTACACCCATGAGCCCTCTTCAAGTGGTTTACAATGTTGACACAGTTGTCGCAACACCCCTTACACACGTGCACGCGCTCACACATGCACACGGAAAGGCACCCTGCGCGCACACACACTCAATATACAAGTTTCCTTTTATACATACCACACAAGCACTTGTGCTGTCTCGCACGCACGCACACACACACACACACACACACACACACACACACACACACACACACACACACACACACACACTGTGCCTTTTTTTTGCTCTCCCTTCACCTATTCCTTCATATAAAATTTTCCTCTATACATCACAGTCTTTCTGCCTTTTTGAGTCCCTCTTTTCCCCTTCATTACAAACCTTTTGGCTTAGTGGTCTGGAAGGATCGTGGTGCTGGTTTAGAGCCAGCCTTTTAAAAGTCTGTGGGTTTCTTGTGGGATCCAGGGGAGCCAGGGCCAGAGAAACTGCTGGAGTCCAGCTGTCTTCTCCTTCCCCTCCTCCATTAGGCTGCTCTGTATGTAGCACTGAGGCAGGGCTCCTCCTCCCTGCTCCCCACCTGCTCTGCACTGGACTTCACCTCCCATGGTCCTCCTCCCCGGCCTCCCCGTGCATGCCCCCTACAGTGGCCAGTAGCTGCTTTGTCCAAAAAGAAAACAAACAAACAAACAAAACAACGTCCTTTACTACAATCCTGGTTGTACTGTACTGTATACTGTGGAGAGCCTGCTGGATCGGGGTGGAGGCTAGTATGAGTGACGGGATTGGGGGTTTGGGGCTACTAGGTGGTGGAGGCAGGCGGTTGGGTGTGGCGTGGTTGCTTCAGGACTGGTAGAAGTGGTGGTAGTGGTGGTGGTGTTCGTGGTGGTGGTGGTGCTCGTGCCGCTGCACCACCTGCGACAGCCCCCCGCCGCTGCCCCCCTTGTAGAGCAGCACGCCGGGCAGGTCCCTCACCTGCTCCTTCTCCATCACCACAGGCCCAGCCCCCGGCCCCGGGGCCGACAGGGAGCCCAGCACCCGGTAGCCCCCGGCCTCCTTGGACGAGCGCTGCTTGTGCTTGCGGTAGGGGGCGGCCGACTGGTGGTGGTGGGGAGGGGTCTGGCTGGGCAGCACAGGAGGCGGAGGCGCACCTCCTCCTCCTCCGCCTCCTCCTCGGCTCCGCATCACCCGGCCTCCGCTGGCCTGAGCGCCGGTCGGCGTGCGGCCGTGGGTCTTGGGCGAGCGGAAGGCGTGCTTCCCCCCCGAGTCCTGACCGTGACCGCGGGGCCGGGCGTGGCAGAGGCTGTCTGGGACGGCGGCGGCTTCCATGGCGATCTGTGAGCGGCGGTGGTGGGAGTAAGAAGACGGGCCGTTTTCTGGCTCTTGAGACCGAGACCTGGTCTGGTTGGCCGAGCGGGATGGAGGCTCGGCTTTGGCCGGCTCTGTGGTGGTAGCTGCGGTGGAGACAGGGGAGAAAGACAAAAAGTCAATGCACAGTTGCACACAGTAAAGCATTAAAGTGTTAACATTTCACTTTATAAAGGCCTTATTCTTGTGTGTGTGAACTTTTGCATTACAGCATAAGTACACGCTAATCCTGTATAATTACGACAAATGCACATAAGTACACTCAAAATAAACCCTGAAGTGCCAAGTCAGAATTCTCAGTATGAGAAAAAGGCAGCCGTCCAAGAGCGCTTGCCTGAAGCAGAATAAGTAACTCATTCAAAAATAACCCATTATGTATACATGGCGACAGCGGCCACTCTTTAATGCGAGTCCAGTGGAAAGCCACATCATTCAGGACACATTTCTTCCAAAGGATAAGCATGACAAAACGTGACACACGCACGCACGCACGCACACACACACACACACACACACACACACACACACACACACACACACACACACACACACACACACCGCTGTTAGCACTGCACTAACAGGGGCCACATTATAATAACCACTGTGTCATCGCTGATAAGTCGGATCACATCGCTGATAAGTCAGATCACACACACACACACACACACACACACACACACACACACACACACACACACACACACACACACGCACGCACACCACTGTTAGCACTGCACTAACAGGGGCCACATTATAATAATCACTGTGTCATCGCTGATAAGTCGGATCAAGGGTTTAAGCTTATTAAACGTAATAATTCACTTGGCCCTTAAAGCTGATGGGAGCCGGGCCCTTCAGACACTTCGCCCGGGCCCCAGATGTTTGTACTGGCCAGGGCTTGCAGTAGGTCCCGGGCCCCAGATGTTTGGACTGGCCAGGGCTTGCAGTAGGGCCCGGGCCCCAGATGTTTGGACTGGCCAGGGCTTGCAGTAGGGCCCGGGCCCAAGATGTTTGGACTGGCCAGGGCTTGCAGTAGGCCGCCGCTACACCTAATAGCTCCAGGGCAGGTGCTGCTGGCTGGCGTAATGGGACAGTCTGGAGGAGGCTTCAAAGGCACCGTGGACCTCTCCCCTCATCTCTCAGAAAGTTTTATGTTGTAATGTTCTGTTGTAGAGCAGTGGTTTTCAACCCTTTTCATCAGGGTCCATTATTTATTTGGCATTTGAGCCACGGACGACCATTCGATGAGATTGTTTTGTTTTTGTGCACATCTTTGAATATACTAACTTTTTTAAGCAAAATTTTTCTAACTCTTTGCTTCAGGGGAACACATTTTGAGATCGGGGTCCGCGGCCAAATATATAATCATTTTTGGGGGACCTTGACATGACCGTCTTTTTTTGTGAAAAAATTCAAATGGGGCGGTACTTCTCCCAGCACTCTCCACTCACCGGCTCCGAAGCGAGATGTATAGTTCTCGATGCCTGCCAGGTCCAAGTAGTGGTTCCTGCGCTCCAGGTTCTCGTCCACGCAGGGGCGCTGCTGCTGCTGCTGGCAGCCCGGCTGGGTGTGGTGGTCGCTGTGGTGGCGCCTGGCGGGCACAAAACAAGCACCTCTCATTAGACAGTGGCTGGAGCTCAGTTTCTCCCTGAGGTTTAAGTTCTTAGAGTGTTTGGGGAAAGCGAGGCTGTGTTGCCAGATTCTGCCAGAGAAACGAGCAATCGGGTCGATGAAAACTAGACTTTTACCAATATATTATATTTAATACTTTTTTCTTTTTTTTAATATGTGGAATATTGTATGTATGCATGAATGAATGAATGATTTTATTTTCACCTTTCACAGTCCATACCTTCTTACGGGATTATTGACTTTAAAGTACACTGTATTTCCTGTGCCAACACTGACACCAAAATAAATCACACACTGTATACATGACTCTGATCAAGAGTACATTCAAGTAATCTAATTGTCAGGCTAGAGTGGAGGGCAAGAGACATACACCAAATACACCAATCTTGTATGGGGGTCCCTGGCACAAAACATTTTCAGATGGGGCTCTGTGGCCAAATACTGTACATATTCATTTGGGCGTCCTTGACATGGAAAAATGCCATGGTCCACCAAATGAAGCAAGCCCAGAACAAGCCAGTACACTTAAGAAACCAGCCCCAAAGAACTTAAAGGGTTGGTTTGGATTTTTGGACATGAAGCTGTATGAAATGCTTACCATAAATATCGCGGTTGTAAAGGTATTAAATGACTGGCCGAGGAGTGCTGCTCCTGTTTGGGGGGATATCAATTAGTTTCCAGGGTCTACAAAACTAGTGTACCGGTAATTCGTATTGTTGACCTATATCTACCATATAGACCAACTTTCGTTCAACTTTGACCGCTCTGTCACATGGTACTATTTTCTTTGTGTTCAGTATCACTGCGCCGCATAGAACACCATAGTGCTGGCGCGCCGCGGCAGGATACACTACCAAAGCTAGGTGCTATGCAGCTGCCCCGGGTCGGCTAGCAACGAGGTTTCATTTCATTCAAAACATTTACTTTTGACTCGTTCCGGTTACTTTATAAGTGTTGACAACACTGTGTTGTATTATAGATCAAAATGGTACGAAGTTGCAACTTTCCGGGATGTCCAACTTTGGCTTGCTGCAGTGGGTTTGAACGTCCATACCAACTTGAGAAAAATAAAAGGTGCTTGGCTGGTGGCTCGGCTAGGTGCTCGGCTGTGCAGTGAAAGCTTTATCACTGTCGTTGTCTGACTCTGGGTTTGAACTTTGAAGTGTCTGATTCTGACATGTTGAAGTCACGCAAATTTTTTGATCTACTTTGAAGGAATTGAAACAACTATTATTTTCCTCTATGACACAAAACAAAACGTATAAAGTAACCGGAACGAGTCAAAAGTAAATGTTTTGAATGCAATGAAACCTCGTAGCTAGCCGACCCGGGGCAGCTGCATAGCACCTAGCTTTGGTAGTGTATCCTGCCGCAGCTGCCGCAGCGCACCAGCACTATGGTGTTCTATGCGGCGCAGTGATACTGAACACAAAGAAAATAGTGCCATGTGACAGAGCGGTCAAAGTTGAACGAAAGTTGGTCTATATGGTAGATATACCGGTAGGTCAACAATACGAATTACGCTAGTTTTGTAGATTGGTTTATTTTTAATTGCATACAGCTTCATGTCCAAAAATCCGAACCAACCCTTTAACCCTAACCCAAAACTACTAATATTTCTCCAAGTGACTTTACAGAGAGAGAGAGAGAAAAAAAGGCAAAAAATTGTTTATAATAAGCAGACATGGCAGTGGTTGGGCTCCAGTTCTCCCTGAGGTTTAGCTGTTAAGCAGGGCTGCCCTTATGGCCTAAGCAGTGGTGAACTTAACTGCAAGAGAAGTGAGCTTCTGAAGAGTCGCCCCGGCCCCCGTTTTACTGTATATGTGAGCGTGTGAAAAAACTGCGAGTATATATTGCCACTTGCTCGGCACTCATGCAACGGCATTTTACTGCAGGACCGTTGAGCAAGGCATGAGTTACTGGTGCCCTTAGCTCAGGAATGAGTGGTGAAATATTTATTTAGTGGGCTGTGACAAGAGGACGTGTGTAAACCTCTAAGCTTCCCTCTCTCCATGACTAGGTCCCGTGTAGCTGGACAGGCACAGCCTTGGGAGAGGCTGTATGCCTTCATGTGACTGATATGAGACGTGGCTTTGGATAAAAGCACCTTCCAAGCTCGCAACGCTATCTGTTATCTTTGAACACTTTTGAATAAGACTGAAAAATGAAATAACTGCAATCTGGCATCGGCCGGGCTCTAGTACCCTCTAGTATCGATACATATTCTTATTGTTAAAAAAATGTTATATACTTATATTATCAATATAAGTTGAGAATCACTGTTATAGATCGTACCGGAGGAGAGCGCGTGACTTCTTGTCAGCACTTTTGGGGTCTTCCACGCTCTTGTCAGCCTTTTGTCTGGAGTGGGATAAGTCTGCAGAGAGAGAGAGAAATCCATTATCAAAGAGCAGCCGCACGCACGCACGCGCACACACGCACGCACGCGCACACACACACACACACACACACACACGCACACGCACACACTCTCTCTCTCTACAGCAGTCTCACAAGCCTGCAGAAGAAAGAAACCTTTGTTCACTGGCTTTTACTTTGAAGATCAGTTAAATGAGTGGATAAATAACAATGCGTCATTTATTCTATTTCCAACTCCAGGTCTCACACACAGTACTGTAAGGCATGGGGTATATCTTCTTCATAAAGAGTTTATTAATGGCACCCAATATAATGCGGTATGAAATTAGCATCAGGCAATATTTTCAAAGCCGGCTCTTGTCTGAAACGCTTTCACGGATATAAATAGTCAGAAAAAAAGAGACGTGCATGCCTGTGATGTAACAGAGAGGGGACTATACATATACTGTATATATTTCCCTAGTTTAAGTAGCAAAATCTGAAAAGTAAAGTCAAAGATATTATTTTTCCTGACAGTTTGAGCTTTGGGGAGTGCTTGGAAGGGGAGGGAGAGAGGGAGAGGGAGTAGGTGACAGCCTAGAAGGTGGCAGACATTTATCAAAAGGATGCTGTGCATCTCTTAGGGCCTAGTTCCAGAGTTTTTTGAAGCGGCTGGCTGGCAGCAGGCAGGGGGTCCCCTCTTTTCTTCTCCATTACTCCTCACTATCATTAAAAAATGAACCCCGTGGTGCAGGAGAGACAGAGAGAGAGAGAGACATGGAGACGGGAACAAACGCACGTCTGCGGGGTGTGGTGACAGCTTACAGCATGTGACACAGGGTGGGGGGGGGGGCATCCTCTGAGCACCTACTGACTGACTCCTACTACACCACTACTACTACAGTATTGTTGCTGTACGTATCTCCATATTCAAACCTTTTGTGTTTTTCCATAAATTACTGCCAAGCGTGGATCACACTGACACTACATCATCACACTAAAGCATCAAAGTGTACACACACACACACACACACACACACACACACACACACACACACACACACACACACACACACACACACACACACATATATAACATAACATTCGGGTCAGTGTTGTTTTTTTCAGAATATTTAGATTTAGTCTTAGTCTTAGTCTTTTGAATAAGACACATTTAGTCTTTAGTCCCATTTAGTCTTCTGAAATTCTTTTTTGTTTAGTCTAGTCTTAGTCGACGAAATATCAAAATAATTTAGTCTTAGTCTAGTCTTAGTCTTTTAGTCTTAGTCTTAGTGGTTTAGTCTTAGTCTTTTAGTCTTAGTCTTGATTTTTTAGTCTTAGTCTTTTACTAAGGGGGGGCACTTTGGGGGGCACTGTCTGGGGAGGCACTGGGGGATACTGGGGGGCACTGTCTGGGGAGGCACTGGGGGGATGCTGGGGGGGCACTGTCTGGGGAGGCACTGGGGGGGCACTGTCTGGGGAGGCACTGGGGTGGCACAGTCTGGGGAGGCACTGGGGGGCACTGTCTGGGGAGGCACTGGGGGGCACTGTCTGGGGAGGCACTGGGGGGGACTTGGGGGGGCACTGTCTGGGGAGGCATGGGGGGGGGGGGGACTGGGGGCCCCACTGTCTGGGGAGGCACTGGGGGGACATTGGGGGGCACTGTCTGGGGAGGCACTGGGGGCCAGTGGGGGACACTGGAGGGGCACTTGGGGGGTACACTGTCAAGGGAGGCACTGGGGGGGGGGGCACTTGGGGAAGACACTGGGGGGGCACTCAAAATTGAAAATACAATGTTCATTAGTCTTAGTCTTATGATTTAGTCTTAGTCTTAGTCTTTTGAAAACGCACATTTAGTCTTTAGTCCCATTTAGTCTTCTGGAATTCTTTTTTGTTAGTCTAGTCTTAGTCGACAAAGTGTCAAAAACGTTAGTCGACTTAGTCTTTAGTCTTAGTCTTAGTCGACAAAAACAACACTGATTCGGGTAGTCGACTTTTTTTTGCTTTTCAACAGCAGACATGCAGCTGTGAACTCTGGTGTTTTGTTGGTAGTTCTCCAACTTAAGTACTAATCCATTCCTGATTGTTTTCATATCATATACAAAACTACTGTATGTGGGATTTGCTGTCACCGCCACTCGTGTAGGTGCGGTAGGCTGCACTGGCAACATTCAAGACAGGTTTTCTTTGGGAAAAGCATGCCTCATATGCTCAATGGGGACAACTACAGTGTGTAAATACTGAGTTTATTACTGTTGTTGTGAATTATCTGCATGCTGTCTGAATGGCAGCCTCTGGTGGACATTCCCCCATTCCCTGCATCCATAATGAGACACCTGTTTGCCATCACACCACTCAACTCACTAGCCAATCACAGTTTAGGTGTGCCATATATAACCAGCAACTCATCCCACACTCCTCACTCAGTCTCCAGCCTTCACACAGGCAACATGTCATGCAGAACCTGCAGCGCTCATTGAGTACCCTGGCCTACAACACCTCACTTCTCTGCAGCCGTGTGTCCTTGACCAATAAACCACGGTTTCATGGCTTACTGAAGATAATATACTACTATTCTGTTGAAATATACCTTGGTGTCACATATACTCTCTCTGGCCGGAGAAACTTGGCGATCAGCTCACATCCAACAAACTAACCAGCAGATAATATTTAATAACTGTAGTTTGTTCAACCTGTTAGATTGGAGACGTGTCGTCCGGTACAGTAAAGTATAGGAGTCCCTCCTCACTCTGCCCAATATTATCCACAGTTTGGTGAGAGTCACACTACAGTAGCTCTTGCTGCCCGTGATGGACGTGATGTCATGTTTCTTTTTCTTATTCATCTTTCTTTATGCTTAACAAAGGTGCAGGCGTGCGGCATTATTAAAAACAATGTCGTGATCATAGTTATAATGGTCACGACGGAGTGAAGTGATCACTGTAGCCTGCTAGATAGCAAGCCTAGCATGTAATAAACTCCTTCTAAAGCTATATATGGACCATAGCTATAATCATAACCATTATAAAGACCAAAGGAACTGTGGTTGTAACTGGTTGTGAACATTCAGGCTTGTATGAATTGAATGAATAACATCCCATTTTTCAACCAGCGCTGTCCTCTCCTCCGTGGCTGTAACTCCAGTCTCTCCATTCCAAGTAACGTAACATCAACTAACAACAACTAATGCTATGCTGCTCCGTAGAAAGGTCTTGCACAACGAAAATAGCAGATCTACAAGCTCACAAGATGTCCATCAGTGAGGCAGTGTAGACTTGTAACTTTGACAACAGCTGTTGTGAATTTCGGCCAATCAGAACGGCAGCTACACAGCCGGCCTGCATGCATTTCGCTGCTGTGCTCGGCTGTGTTAACCCTTCACTACCTGGTCGTTTCAGAACACAGTGTTTTAATGCTTGATTGTATGAAAAAAATTATGATATTTTACCGCTGAATAATCGACTATTAACCGATTTTTATGGTAATCGTGTCGACTATCAAAGATCACGTTTGGTTAATGCCCTAATATATATATATATATATATATATATATATATATGTCCAACGACACCTTTGACCCCTTCCTGGTGTACCTGCTGTGGCCTGCGTGCAGCTTCTCCACCGCTGGCTGGAGTCTGGAGCCACCGACAGTTTGACCCGCAGCGTCTTGCTGCTAGTGGGAGAGTGGTTGACCGAGGCGTCCACCACCTCGTAGATGGTGTGGAGGAGGCTGGTGATGTCCTAGAGGTCAGCAGAGGGGAGAGGAGGAGAGGATTTGTGATTAGTGGTTAGGGTGATTATATGCTTCATAGAGAAAGTGCCAAAGGCCAAACACACTGACTAAGGGTGGCAGGGCTTTCTGCGCCATTAAAAAAAAAAAAAAAAAAAAAAACACTAGCCCCTCTGATTGAGCTCTCAGATCTCTACCAGAGAAGAAAGAAACAAATTAAGCCACTAGGTTCTTCTGAGAAGAAAAGAGAAACTTAGAACAGACCTCACACTGGATTCAAGTCTCTCACAGAGCCATTAAAACGGATTGGTAGAATCCTACTGTATAGGCACACTGTTTGGGAACCACCAGTATGGTTCCCAAACGGTACCGTGTGAGGCACACGGTGAGACAAGTCTATGTCAATGTCGGTGGCTTTTTAGGTCTCGCTTGCAAAACGTCTTTCTATCTCAGCTGTGGCCGGCTTCTTCCCCCGAAGCGAGCTCTCCATAGAGGAGGTCCATTGTCCGTACAAGACCCAGCCACGTTCTCTGTTTTTAGGAGTTTGTACATTGATGTTTTTTTGTTGTTGCTTGGGGCAGAACATCCCTGTTGGAAACCTTGTCTTTCTAAGAGATTCAGAGTATTCCACTAAGGCAGTAGCCTGGCTCCAGCCCTGAATCGCTAGCCACGCCCATTAAGAAAATATGTTTCAGGTCTGGAGTCTCTCCCCACGACGGTGTCAGATTGGCCATCAGCCCCGTCACTCAACAGTGTCAGACAACAAACATGGCTGCCCCCACTGTGGTAACTCATGACCGTATCAATCTGGCTATTAAATGCTTTCTCGGTCTAAATTTCTCACCATACAGTAGGTACCATAATGGCAGACCACCAGTGGTGGAAAAAGTACAAAAATATTTTACTTAAGTAGAAGTACTGATTCTCTACTTGAAAATTACTTAAGTAAAAGTACAAAGTGCCCATTAAGAAAGTTACTTAAGTAAAAGTATAAAAGTACCTCAAATAAAATGTACTTAAGTACAAAAATTTACCCGGCGTAAAATGTACTTAAGTATAAAAGTAAAAATTACAAAGTACAAGTACAAAGTACAAAATACAAAATTATTTTCAAAATGAATACAAAGAAATGAATTTCCAAAATTGTCATCCTGTCAAAAGTGGCTTTATTCCAAAAAATTAAATAGCATACAAATACTGAAAATACAGAACCCCCAACAGCATACATCGTGTTGGGAAAGTTCTTTTTTTTTAGGAACTATAGTTCAGTTCACAGTTGTTGATTTTTAAAATGAACTAGTTCCGTTCATAGTTCATCATTCCAAATTTTGAACTAAAGTTCATCGTTTGAAAAATGAACTATTATAGTTATTTTTCGTTCTTTTTTTGCTTTAATTTTTATATATTTTTTACATTTTACAAAAATTGCTCTTTTGCAATGTGAAATGCCACCGAATTATTTTTCCTTCTCTATATGGGCTTTTGCATGATTTATTGTGAAGGCAAAAGTTTCTGAACGTTCTCAGAGCCTGCATCTCCGCATGCTGGGGTTGGCTGATCTACAAGCTCACAACGTGTCCGGACGCGACAAGTTGTGAGCTTGTATATCAGCTATTTTCAGCGCGGAACACTTTGTACGGCGAAGAATAAATTAGGCATCACTGCGCTTCATTCACTGTGGAAGAGAGATGTATTTTGTTGGCCGTTCGTGGCGATATTATGGACACGTACCTCCTCGAAGCGATAATAACCAACTAAGCTATTGGAAGCTATTTTTCGTGGCACATTATGTGTGTACAACAACAAGTTCCCTCAGTGTTTGTGTTAGGAGTTGGGACAGTGTCTGCTGTCTGTCAGCGTGCATGATCATGCAGTAGCTAGATGCGCGCTCCAGTGACGGCTGAGAAAGATTAGTTAATTTGTGTCGGATAGGGACTTATTGGTTGGTTTTCCGCTAAATATTAAGGCATGGGCGTAAGGCATAAGGCAAGGACAAAAATAAAAAATCCTTCTGCTAAGACTGTGTCTCGGTCATCCATGTTGAATGCGTGTGACAAAACACAGTGTGTGCATCTTGCCGTCTTCAAAGCAGGCCAGGCAGCAGAACACAACTCCGCCCCCCTATTATCTGAGAGTGGAGCAGCCCTGTTCAATTCTCAACTGTGCATTCCTCCAGTAAGACAAATATAAGATTTTATTATTTAATTTGTAGCGAGTAACGAGGTGTCCGATTTTAAATATAGCGCATTAAAAGTAAGATTTTTTCCTTGTAAATGTAACGAAGTAAAAGTAAAAATACAGCAAAAGAAAAGTAGTCAATAAAAGTACAAATTCTCCAAACTTGTACTTAAGTACAGTAACGAAGTAATTGTACTTCGTTATTTTCCACCACTGCAGACCACCTCCAACCAGAGTCCTGCACGGGTCCAATTTTCGATACCCGCACCCGTCCGTCAATCATCAGTTCCGCAACCCGCCCGTTACCCGCCATTTATATAAAACTCTAAACCAGATCTGCCCCGTTACCTGTTCGTATCACAGGCTATACGATAGCTATCATTGACTTTATTTCATCCAACACCGCATGTGGTGGTGGGCGACGGCAGTGTGTTGCACACGGAACGGAAGACATGTAGTTGACTGGCTAAGCTGCTTATTATCACAACATAAAGTTATATCATGATTTCGACCTAAATGGCATATTGGCATAATATATCAACAAGGAGAGGATGATAAAAAAAAGATTAGCCTGATGAGTCGACCGTCTTGATCCAAGGCTGTTTAAAAAACGGTCATCACTCATCAGGCTAATCGGTTTAACTTTATTTACACTTAGACAGAGTGGCACATTAGGCCAACATTACCTGGGTTAGCTTTACATCTTGTGTTGAATGTTGGCGTTATAATCCCCTGGTGTTTCATCAGCACGAACGAAAATATAGGCTACAGGCTGCAGCCTGGTGATAAAAAAGAAACTCCACACGTGAAATGCTACGATAAGGAAGCAAGCGTCACGATTCGGCCGTGATGTCACTGCTATGCAACAAGGAAGTAGAACAGGGAAGCACAGCAGCAGAAACAGAACGCCATTGTGAAGGAATCGGCAGTGATGTGACATCACTGACTATTCCTTGCTGGGCATGTGACGGATTTAACTTGTCTCTGCTGTTGAGGAAAACCCCCAGCTCAGCTGCTGTTTATAACATTGCGCAGTGCGGGTCCACTGATTTTAAAAAGTCACCCACCCGCTTTGCGTTCCGCCCGTACCCGTTAACTTATGAAGGTATATTGTCCCGCCCGTTCCCACCCGTCAAACTCTGGTACCCACGGGGTACCACGGGTATCCGACCCGTTGCAGGACTCTGCCTCCAACTGCTGTAGTTACATTGTCCCAAACACTACCATACGAATTGGTTAAACGACGTTCTATTCAATTTGAAATGAAAGTTCCCGATCTTCAGCTCTGACACTGAGGATTGTACTGTGTACTCTGTGTCCATAGTATACAGTATGGTGAGAGTAGGTGAGGGTTGTACTGTGTACTCTGTGTCCATACAGTATGGTGAGAGTAGGTGAGGGTTGTACTGTGTACTCTGTGTCCATAGTATACAGTATGGTGAGAGTAGGTGAGTGTTGTACTGTGTACTCTGTGTCCATACAGTATGGTGAGAGTAGGTGAGGGTTGTACTGTGTACTCTGTGTCCATACAGTATGGTGACAGTAGGTGAGGGTTGTACTGTGTACCTCTCTGGTGACTTTGCCGTTGTTGTCAAAGTCGTACAGGGTGAAGGTCCATTCCTGTCTGTTGTCCTCCTCTACGGACACAGCACATTCCAGCTCCTGGAACAACACACTTCATCACTCACTGTGTGTGCGTGCGTGCGTGCGTGCGCGTGTGTGTGATACGTATGTGTATCACAAGCATGTGTGTATGAGTGATTAGGTGCATTAGTTGCAACTTTTCATAATTACAGTTTGTGTGTGTGTGTGTGTGTGTGTGTGTGTGTGTGTGTGTCTGTGTGTGTGTGTGTGTGCGTGCGCAGGTGTGTGTGCGTGCGCAGGTATGTGTGCGTGCGTGTTGTCTGTGTGTGTGTGTGTGTGCGTGCGCAGGTGTGTGTGCGTGCGCAGGTATGTGTGCGTGCGTGTGAGACCGCCCGTTACTGTTTGTTCCTCCAGTTATAAAACTGGAGCAAGAGAGTAGAGACACGTGCACTCACTCACTCACTCACTCACTCACTTCAAACTGAAGTTGTTTCTGGGGTCTCGTGGGAGACTGGCCGTCTCCCACTTGAAGTTTCTCCTCCACACAGCAACTTTCCGTCTTCTCTGGGGGCAGAGCCACTGCACACATGCATACACACACACACACACACACACACACACACACACACACACACACACACACACACACAGACACACACACACACACACACACACACACACACACAGACAGACAAAAAAGAGAGCCTTCAGTATTTAGATTTTGCCAGATTTCGTGAGAGAAACAAGCCGTCAGGTCTATGAAAACAAGCCCCAAAAAAGCGACAAATAATAGTTAATGTAGCCTCAACCACTTTAATTCTATTTAAAGTAAACTATTTAATTCAATTATGGGCTATTTGAAATGAGCTGATCTTCAAGCAAGTTTGAGAACCACTAGTTTAAACAAAATTCGGAAGGAAGCACAAATAGAAACAAGTTTGTGTTGATGTGTATTTTCAGTCAGACATTTAACCTCTTAAACCCTCAATACTTTGGCTCTATAGGCTACTTGGCCCTCTTCCAAATCTCTTTGCTGAGGAGATCTGCTATTTTCAACAAAGAGAAAACTCTAACCCCCAAACCCTAAAAGTCTCTAAATGTCTAAATAAAAGTTTTTTTATGTAACAACCATCTTACAATGTCTATTACTCACATTTTAATAGCCTATATTTGTGGGGACACACACATGCCCGCACACATGCCCCTCCTCCCGCTGCTGTCAGCACTTTGAAGTGTTCAATCTCCAACCTTTTGGACGGGGATCACACCAGCAGGCTGTAAAACAGACTCGCTAATTAATTAAGCCAGAGTCAGATCTCAGTGAACAGTGTTTGTTGTGCGAGCCAGAGAGGACTGTTGTCGCCCTGCGACTCTTTCTTTTTCCTGCCCCATCCAAAAAGCAACATCAAAGACCACCCCCCGGCCCGGGAGGAGGCAGCGGGTACCGGGGGGGAGGGGCAATGCGGTGATGGAAGAAGCACTCACATGTTTTGGGCGGTTAGGCCCAAACCGCACCAATGCAACTCCGTGAAACAAAACAGTTTTAAAGACACTTGCAACTGCCATTGTAGTTGCAAATCGCAACCATTTGGTTGTGAGTAGTTGCATGGCGAATCATTGGTACGGTTTGGGCCTTCATTTAAAGGACGATGTCCCTACAACAGACTAGCGTCATGTCCATGGTGTGCACTTTAGTGGTGTCAAAAATGATCCATTCAGCAATGCATCGATGCAGCAACAAACATAAATCGCCTTTTTTTTGACTGAATGTCAAAACCACAATTAAATTGATAATCGCAATTATTTGTGTGAGAATAAATTGTGAACTTAAATGTGTAATGGTGACAACCCTAGTTCTGACCAGACACTGGAGGTCACCAGGAGGTCAGACACAAAGCTCTGCTTCTGACCAGTTTCACCAGATTGTACAGATGAATGTCAGAGGCAGCAGCAACGTGGTTGCTGGTTTTGTGTTCGCTTTGATCTTCTTACAGCTTTGTGTGTGTGTGTGTGTGTGTGCGCGTGTGCGTGCGTGCGTTGCTCTGTAGCAGGTCCAATATGCTGGTGAGATGCTTATCTCACAACTAATGAAAATGCCAGGAGAAACAGTAATCTGCCATCTCTCCCCCTCTATCCCTCTCCCTCTATCTATTGCCCCTTATCTCTCTCTCTCTCTCTCTCTCTCTCTCTCTCTCTCTCTCCATCTCTATCTCTATCTCCCTCTGTCTCTCTCTCTATCTCTGTTTGATGAAGCCAGGTCTTTGTGACAGACTTGGCTGCCAGTGGATTGGCAGGGTGTATCAGATCAGGCGGGGGGGTGATATTGACATTGTTCCAATAGCTTTGACACGCAAGCACGCACACACACACACACACACACACACACACACACACACACACACAGCTACATACATAGAGGTATATCACAACAGCTTCAGCACGTGGCGCTGTCTGGCAGAAACCTTGATCTCCATATTTAAATTTTCATATTCTGTCCACCTGCCAGTAACAATATAACGGTTGAATATATACTATACACATCAATTCTATCATCAACACTTTATGAACAACAATAACAGGGGGACTCAAGCAGGTGGTTTCATACTGTTGGCTAACAGATCCCAGTGAGGGGCGACCGGGGCTGACCTGTGTGGACATTGCATATTGTCCTGCTTGTTCACGCTCCAGTTTCCTCCCACAGCTAACAGACATGCAGCACTGTGGCCTCGAACTGGAGCTGCTCCCTAGGCACCAGTGTTGCCAAGTCCGCTTACTATAAGCGACTTTGGGGCTTGTTTCTAAAGTGTGCACTTTGATTGTTTGGGCTTATAGGTTCCTAATGTCGTTTAACCCAGTGGCAAATATTTTCATGTCAAGGACCTCCAACATTTTATGCCTTTGTCTGCGGACCCCCAACTGGAAATATTTTGTGACGGGGTCCCCCATGCAAGATGCTTCAAAAATGTTTTTCTAGAGAATACTTTCTCCATTCTTTGAGGTGCGCTAGTCCGTCCTATGCCCAGCTTTGTGTGTCTGTGATTTGATTGAAATTATTTGATTGGCTGAGCACGGAATATGATGTATGATTAAAGAGCGCAGTGTGACTTTTTTTTTAGATCTACAAGCTTATTTTCAAACATACGTTGTATATAGGGGTTCAAGTGGTGAAACTGATTGTGAATTTGTGATGTCATTTAGCTGGGGACCATCGTGTGTGTGTGTGTGTGTGTGTGTGTGTCCTGTCCTGTTGTTCACGCACACACACACACACACACACACACACACACACACACACTGTACATAGCTGTTCATAGTCCAGTGGCTATAGCACCACTCAAAAATGTAACTAGTCTAAATCAACCCATTTCAACCAACTATAATGAGTAAAATATTAAATTATTTAAATGCAATTTGGATTGGCTCCAAATTGCATTTAAAATACTAAATTATTTAAATGCAATTTGGATTGGCTCCCACAGTGTCAGTTTTCTCCCCACCAGTTCCGGGTGCCTGACGCAATGCCCTGCCTGCCTCTTTCTTCTCTCTCTGACTTTGTCTGACCCGTGGCACTACTAGGTTCCCGTATAGAGCATAGCTTTTCAACCGGTGGTATCGCAGGTGGTCCCTGGCCAAAGTGGCCATGTATGTAACTTGTGTGGCTTACACCGCCACACAAGGAGCTGAGCCAGCTGCGGTCAACAATGTAGAGTACATGCCTCCCCCTGGCCAGCCGGGACGCCTGATGGAGGGGAAAGGAACTGGTCGGAAAAACGTGTTCCTTCCATGCGCTACGTCCGGCCGGGGAAACTCCCCCCTGTCAGGTGAAAAGAAGCAGCTTGGACTCCTCATGCATAGAAGGAAGCATGAGGTCTGGCCCCAAAGGTTGGCAGAGGAAGTGTCAATTAGATAATTGACACTGGGTGAAAAAATTGGTTGCAAAATTGCGCGCTAAACATTATAGTAATAAATATATATATATATGTACAGTATATAGGGTTTATGACATCATCAGATAATGAACAGTGTCTTTGTAGTGACCTGTAAAGCACTGCAGTGAAACATCCTAAAGATGCTTTCATCTCTATTAATTTTGTTTCTTCCCTCCTTTGCAAATGTTTCGTGTGAATGTGCTGAAAGGTTCTTAGCCTCCTGAGGCCCTGAGGAGGGGCCTTTTAAGTCCATCAGTCATCTTGTCATCTCTCCGTGTCTTCCTGTCTTGTTCCCTGTCGCCTCTCTTTTGATGATCTAAACCACTAAACCACAATGCATGTGCTATTCTAAACCACTAAACCACCATGCATGTGCTATTCTAAACCACTAAACCACAATGCATGTGCTATTCTAAACCACTAAACCACAATGCATGTGCTATTCGTCACATAATAGATCACAGTGAGCGGTGCTCTGAGAGTGCTGCTCATTCACGTGAAAGTCAACAAACAACGGCATTTGGCTCTGGGTTTGCCCATGCAGTGCCATCTAATAGATGAATGACCGGGCAGAAAACAGCCCGGTCACGTGGTTAATGTACTCGCGCGAGCGACTCCAATGCATTCCGTAAACTTCCGGTTGTCTCTATTTGAAGCCTTCAAATAGGGACAAACCAATAGAAGTCTATGTAGAAGAGCCGCCATTGGACTGGCCCCATGAAGTGAACGGAGTTTGCGCAACTCTGTCTTACTCTATGGCTCTGGGTTTGCCTAAGGATGCTGTATTAACTGCAGTGTGTCTGCAGAATAATGGTTCCAAGGATTTGGGTTCAACAGGCAAGCCACTAAGTCTATTGCTCAGCAGATTACAATATCACACTTGTGTGAAGTGAGGGGTGCCCACTGTATTTATATCCTTACCTGTTTTTAACTTATTCACTTTCCGTTGCTTTATTTCACTGTTTCTGTGCTTTATTTCACTGTTTCTGTGTTCTGTGTTTTGTCTTGTAGATTTGTTTTTGTGTTTTATTTCTGCATCCTAATTGTCAATTGTGTGTGTAATCTCGGAAGCATTGCAAATGACGGTGAACCTCAATGCTCTTTTCGAGAATAAATAAAGGTTTCAATCTTCTGTCATAATTTAGTCCCCTAAGCAAGCATTAGAGTCCATAGACTTGGCTTGCAAACGATTTACATCGTTTGCATTGTTTGCTCTACAAACATTGTAATATCCTCAAAGTTCATAGACTTGGCTGGCAAACAATTATGTCATAAAAATTCCCATATACTCGGCTGCCATATCATTGGTGTCAGGAGGAAACCACCTAACTCAATTTTTTTTTTTTTTTTTTTGCAGTCAGTGCTATTGAACACCCTTTAAGTCTGTGTGTTGTTTCGAAAATATTGAACCAATAGAAAATAGTAAAAAAAAACCTCTTAACTCCATTGGACACTCAAACTGTCTAATTAAAGCAACTCCACCGCCTCTCCCCCTCTCATGCAAGTAATTGACAATATATAAAAGTCCAATTTTGATGAGGCGGTTGGAAAATGTAGATTTTTCATTACTGAAAAGATTTGGAGTTTCTTCCCGACAGCAGAGATATATACAGTATAATATGACATAATCTTCAAAAGCCATGCATTGGAGAATTGGTTCTCTGCGGTTGTGATCTCCTCCTTTATATCCTTTTTTATCCCCCATGTATATATATATTTTTTTATATTGGATTATTTTTTTTACTGTAAATCATAAATTAATGATTGCAAGCTAGTACTCATTTGTAACGTAACTGAAAGGGACATGCCATTGCCTTAGTGGACAGAGAGACATGTCTCTCTCTCTCTCTCTCTCTGCTACATTTCCTGTCTGGTTCCACACTGTCTAATAAAACTGACACCCTATTAATATTAGAGCCTGACCGCCGACCAATATGTCTTAGTCTCTTAAACTAGAACATTTTCAAATTCTCCCGTCATACACTATTACCCTCCTCCCACGTCTATTCCGTCTTAGTGGTCGCGCAAACTTGTCCCACTTGTAAACAACAAACAGATGACAGCTGTCTTTCTTGGGGCTTTTGGTGAGGTTTAGTTATGTAACAGCATTCGTAGATTGTGGAATTGGTGTCTGGCTATTACGCGAGACTATAGTGCTATAATAAAATGTAATAAATAATAAACTATTCTATGAAAGGAACTCGTAGTCGGTGCTAATACTGACCCTCATCTATCTCCGAGGCTGTCTGGTCACCTTTCTGTCTGCATCCCACGTCTTTGATCCTGTATGCTCTCCTCTCCTCTCCTCTCTAACCCAGATCAAACGGGTGGGGGGGTGGAGTGGGGAGCCTCTCCTCCCGGAGCACTTAATCCAGGATCACACCCCACCAGGGAGAACATGGGGGATGCAGGCAGTTTGCAAAGACCCACAGAGGGCAGGGGAGAGGCAGGGAGGAGGAGGTGGAGGGGGTGGGGGGTTCATCGGTGCATTGGTGGAATTTAGTTGAGAGAAGACAAGATGTGTGGGTGCAACAGTTAATCGAGCTAATCAAATCGGTTAGAATAGATTTGCAGTTTTTTGGGGGGTGACTTTTTTCTGTTGAGAAACATTAAACTCTATCCATTGTCAATGGCGTTTTTAATGTTTGTCTAGGACAAACCTTAAAAGGTCAGTGAGGTTACATAGTTGCTTTTGGGTTCGTTTTTGTAGTGCAATAGGGACAAATACAAGAATGCTCGGCCCAATAAAACTCTCCCAGGGTCAACTCTGAAAACCTCTGAATGGTCGCTATAGGTATTCCTAAACGTAACATCCGTAAAACTATGCCTTAACTTTATTCCTAAACGTAACCTCAGTAAAACTATGCCTTAACCTTAACCTTATTCCTAAACATAACCTCAGTAAAACTATGCCTTAACCTTAACCTTATTCCTAAACGTGACCTCAGTAAAACTAAGGCTAAGGCCTTTAAGCCCAAGGAGTGTTTTTTGTGCAAAACTAATGCTGAAAACCCCCTAGTTTGACATGTTACATGCTACTTAAAGCATAATGAAATTTGGACTTATTTTTTTTACGCAGCGATGCAGTAAAACTATGCCTTCAATCTAACCTTATTCCTAAACTTAACATCAGAAAAACTAAGGATAAACCTAACCTTAACCTCAGTAAAACTCAGTTTCTCTCGCACAATGGCTGGGGATAGAGAGAGAGCCTACCTTCCAATCTGTAGTGTTCATTGGTGATCCCCTCAGCGCTACACGCTGCTTCCAAGGAGTCCTGTAGAGACACAGAGGAGACAGTCAGTGGGTGTTTTATACCCCAATACAGTGATATAGTCTGGGAGGAATACTGTATTTCTATCACATACAAAACAAACAAACTCTTGGTACTGACTGAGCCCTAATCCAGGGCTCAGCAGAAGCTTTTCAAATACACAGTGACGTGCCTAAAACAATCCAAAATAGCAGCTTTTTAAAAAATGTAGAAAGTTTGAGAAGTGTGCCCTGAGCCTGAACAGAAGTGGAAAGAAAGTCTAGCGGGACGGTATTTCATTATTTATGTGCCGATTGCTGGTAGCAATAGTATAGTCAAGCTGTACCAGCGCCTGCGTCCCCTTCAGTTTCCTCCCTGCGGTAGCAGCCTGCAGACTGTTATTGTGAGGGTCTGCTATCATTAGCATTAGCTCACGATGTTTACCTTTCGCCAGAAACGTTTACATGTTCGGGAGCGATGCGAGATAAATGACATCCGAACTTTGGATGGATGATGATCACCAAGGACAGCGCTCGTAGTTTCAGAGCTACGGGGCTTTGAAAACCCTGCTTTGAACAAAGGTAAATGGAGTTGATTGATAAAGAATCCATAGCTGGTGGTGACGGAGGCGTTGCATAGCAACCGGACCAAATACAAAAAAAATACGCCACGGACAAAGCCAACTCGGCTCGTGACAAATCATGACAATAAACACAATGTTTTGGGGTGATTAAATAATTAGAAAGAAGAAAAAACAAGGATTGGTTAAATAAATTAATTACCAGCTGCATTTCTATTATCTGCGGGGGTCCGCTATAACTGGCTGTGTCAGTGTCAGTGTAGTAGTTTAGCTAGGAACCAAAACTCTATGGCGGAACTATTGTGTCGTCTATTAGTCGTTCGTTTCCGCCCAGACTTATTTGCAGTGCGCACATACGTCAGCCAATGACAAAACCAGCTGGGCTAGCTTTCACATCGATTATAGACTCAGCTTGCTATTTCATAGCAGCTGGTAAAAAGGCAGCGTACAACACTTTTTGTTTAGTTTTTCTTCTTACTGATTATTTGATCGTTGTTGTGAAAGGGGGCGGGATTGCGGCGCTAAATCGGTATAAATCAGGCTTGTATCATCGCGGAACACAGTGACACAGCGATAAGTTCATTAGCTTGTTTTTTTTCCCCTGATGTTATTCACCCCCCCTCTCTCTCTCTCTCTCTCTCATACCACGCAGACTGGGGTGGACATGTGAGTCCATATCTTTGCCATGGAAAAGTGCAGATCAGGTGTCTGTGTGGCATGACAGTCATCTGGCCTCAATAACCATTACTCACCGGCTGACACGCACGCACACACCGTGACGCATGCACGCAAACACACGCACACACGTGCACACACACAACCACACACACGCACTAGCATGCATACCAACGCACAAACGCACGCACGCACACGCACACACACACACACACACACACACACACACACACACACACACACACACACACTTTACAGTAAACAGACACTCACACTTAAGTTGACCTCATCCCAAAGTACCCTCTTAATTGTACGCAAGCATTCCCTGTAAATGTACTGTAGACACTGTGTGTGTGTGTGTGTGTGTGTGTGTGTGTGTGTGTGTGTGTGTGTGTGTGTGTGTGTGTGTGTGTGTGTGTGTGTGTGTGTGTGTTGCATAGTGAGAAGCTGTGTGGGAGGGCTATAGTAAGGTAGCAGCAGGTCAGCTGCTATGATCCAGCCTCCTCACTTTCACCGCATGCACCTACCCCTGGGCCCTGACTGGCTGGCTGGCTGGCTGCCTCACTGGCTGGCTGGCTGGATGGCTGGCTGGCTGACTGGCTGGCTCACTGGCTGGCTGGCTGGCTGGCTGGCTGGCTGGCTGACTGGCTGACTGACTTGCTGGCTGGCTCACTGGCTGCCTGACTGACTGACTGACTGACTGACCGACGGCCATCGTTAAAATGTACTTCGTCATGGTTAACCACGATGTGTTTTGAGATTGTAGATCTATTTATTTCACACTGTTTTGTGCTACTGACAAGGGGTCACACAGTGTGGTATCATGCCTATCTGTACAGGTCACACACACATCGTCACACAGTGTGGCATCATGCCTATCTGTACAGGTCACACACATCGTCACACAGTGTGGCATCATGCCTATCTGTACAGGTCACACACACATCGTCACACAGTGTGGCATCATGCCTATCTGTACAGGTCACACACACATCGTCACACAGTGTGGTATCATGCCTATCTGTACAGGTCACACACACATCGTCACACAGTGTGGTATCATGCCTATCTGTACAGGTCACACACACATCGTCACACAGTGTGGCGTCATGCCTATCTGTACAGGTCACACACACATCGTCACACAGTGTGGCATCATGCCTATCTGTACAGGTCACACACATCGTCACACAGTGTGGCGTCATGCCTATCTGTACAGGTCACACACACATCGTCACACAGTGTGGTATCATGCCTATCTGTACAGGTCACACACACATCGTCACACAGTGTGGTATCATGCCTATCTGTACAGGTGGCGGTGGCTCAGGGGTAGAGTGCCTGGATGGGAACCGCAAGGTTGCCAGTTCGAACCCGGGCTCCCCCAGAGTTACTGTCGAAGTGTCCTTGAGCAAGACACTGAACCCCTAATTGCTCCCGATGTGCTAGTTGGTGCCTTTCATGGTTTCCGCTGCCATCGGTGTATGAATGGGTGAATGTAATGCACAATCTATGTAAAGCGCCTTGGATAAAGGCGCTATATAAATGCACCATTTTACCATTTTTACAGGTCACACACACATCGTCACACAGTGTGGCATCATGCCTATCTGTACAGGTCACACACACATCGTCACACAGTGTGGCATCATGCCTATCTGTACAGGTCACACACACATCGGAGGGTCAGGGAACAGCTCACAGAACACTGCAGCTAGAACCACAGTTAAACCCATTAAAACAGGGAAATCATCTGTCCTTTTAGATTTTTGCATTGTCAATTAAAAAATAGCAGTGTATACAAACTTGCGTGTCACTTCGTGCTGCGCTGTGAGCATGTACATCTGCTATCTGCACACACGCGCACACACACACACACACACACACACACACACACACACACACCACCGCCAAACCACTCTTGGTTTTCCTTTGCAAAACCGATACTTGGTTAAACCGCTCAATGTCAATTTATCCACATCCACATATTTGCAACTCTTGAGAGTGAACGAAATGAATAGATCGTTTCACAGGATTAGCCTACAGAGGAAGCTATTTTCCACAGATTTGTCTATTAAACAGACTCTTCAATTAGCTGTTGACAATCCTGTAACACATTAGCCCGACATTGTATTTTTAGTTGGGGACAGGCCCCCAGGCGGTGACCCCCAGGCTCCCACAATACCCCCCGCCATGTGCACACACACACACACACACACACACACACACACACACACACACACACACACACACACACACACAAAAGCAAGAAAGAAATGTGCCTACAATGAACATTCCTTCTCACCGGGGCCTGTCCTCTCAGAGCTCAGCTCTTTACATCTGCAGCAGTTGTTCTCAAACTTTGTCATGTCAAAGACCCCCATATTGATATGTATTTGGCCGCGTTCCACCCATCTGAAAATGTTTTATCACAGGGACCTAGGAGAGAAGATTTTTGTAAAAAACGTAAAAGGACCACTTCCCCACTTTTCCCCACTCTTCATATAATTGGTCCTCACTAATGTTCATAATAAAATACCACTATTTGTGTGAGGTGAAACCTGACATACAACATAACAGGCCCGTTTCCATTAGCGACCAGTCACGATTGACTGCCCCCTAAGCCAATGGGAGTCTGACCCCATACTGCCTAAGCCAATGGGAGTAACCCGTGTAGCCAATCGCGTAGTAGCGACCTAGTCATCATTGTCTGCCTCCTAAGCTATGACACGCGCACCGTGGAAGTCACTGCAACGCGTGGAGTGGCTGACAACAGTGGCTCTAATGTTATGATCTAACTGTAGAGCAGGAAAGCCATAACAAAATATGGCAATACATACATTTAATCAACAAAAGAACGTTGCAAACAAACAAAAACAACGGCTGCGAGGTTGTCACAGAGAAACATACACGTTACCAAAAAAGTTAACGTTAGAAAAAAGAAAAAAAAAGAGGGACAGATTCACAACGGAGCGCTTGTTTCACCTGACAAATATGACTATGTCTTGTCATCATTTCTTGTTTTCTACTCAGTCCGTGTCTCATAGGAGGGCTGTGGGAAGTTCATAAATCCATCCACCAGTGACATCATCGTTAGGAAGATTTTATTTATTTTTATATTTAGATTTTTATTATCGTGAGAATGATGGCTTCGATTATCGCATTGCAACTTTTCAGGAATGGAAAGCCTGCAGTTTCTATTAGCTTGGATTCCCCATCGATGATGTCACTTGTGGACAGGTTTCTGAACTGCCCACAGCCCTCCCATGAGACTCAGACGAGTAGATTTTTTTGTGTTGCATTTTATCATGAACAAAGTGGTCCTTTAACGCTTAGTCAAGTGCTATACCCAGTACACTTTACTGGAGTGTTTCCAATTTTCAATACTTTTACATTATATGTATATGTGACTTTTACTTTTAACAGAGTATGTCTATACTTCTGCCATCACTGCACACACAGAGAGAACTGGTATTGAGTTCATTTCCGTGTTGTTGTTTTTTTCTGATGAACCAGCCAAAACTATGGAGGGCTTAGCCAAGAACATGAGAGGAGGGGAGAGAGGAATGTGCTAATTGGTTGTTGTCTGATGTGATGGATGATGGCTGTATTATTAGTATTCCAGGGTTACTCTGCGATCTGCTCTCGGCATCTCTGGTTAATGTTGGGGGGAAAAAATAAATGCATTCGGTTCAAAAGCCCTCCGATTTCCAGAGAGGCCTAAAAGCCTTCCTGTTCCTCTCTAACCCCTGGTTCTCCCGTCCCCCCCAACCGTCCCTCTTCATCTGGAGAGCGTGACCACCGGATGACAGCAGAAATATGATACATAACAGTTCCCACCACAGAGGAATAATATGCACACATTTGGCTCAGTATGACTTTGAATAATGTGCTTTTTTATTTATTTTTATTTCATCATGGTAAATGTAAATGTGAGGGTGTTTGTAAATGATCATGGTCGTTCCACCTTACAGATATACTAGAAAAGGTCGAGCCAGGTCAGGTATAGTATTGTGGGCCAGCAATGTCCGGATTTCACCAATCAGGATGGAATTTGGAAATTGGATGGATCTGTCTTGATCACTTGAACAAGAGATAGAGATATATAGAGATAATGTGTACCGATTTGTGTGATTTTTGGACAAAATGTGTAGGAGAAATATATAAAAAATTATGTTTTACAAAAATCTGTGTTCTGGTGGCGTTATAATAGGGCAATGTTAAAATGGTGGCATTTGACATCAGTCATCTAATCTTTAACCATTTAGTGGTCCCAGCTTGGCCTCAAGCTCAAAATACCTCGCGTTTGTGACGGATTCTGAGCTTGGATACATAGCGTGGATATATTTTTTATGCATAGACAGAAAAAGTACTGTTGCAACTCAGGTCAACTCAAGTATCAATACTGCAATATAGAAATACTGTAACAAGTAAAAGTCCATAAATACATGTACAAAAGTATTGGCATCAAAATGTAGCTACTTAAAGTATCAAAAGTAAAAGTACTATACAGAAGGTCCCATTCCAAGTTTTCCAATCTATAAAAATCTTTTGAAAATAGCTGACCTACAAGCGCAAAATGTGCTGCATCGCGACGCATTGTGAGCTTGTAGATCAGCTATTTTTTATAATTATGTTCAAAGTGAATATAGGGCTGAAGAGGTTAATGTACCGGTATGCATGTTAATTGCGATCAAAGGTTTGCAGAGTAACTAGTGACTAAAGTTTTCAGTACAGTACTTAAGTAAATGTAATTAGTTACTTCCCACCACTGGTTAACACTCCCAGCAGCCCCACTGTTCTGTTTTCCCTCTCTGTCTCCCCTCCCTTTTTCAAATGAACAATGAGGTCTGTTTCTTCTTTGTCCAGCTCTAGAGGCCTCTCTGCTGCTCTCTAGCTAAAGGAGGCTTTAATGGCTGCAATAACACTTTGGGGTTATAGCGCTCGCTTCCCGTAGCGGACAGGCAGACAGCTGAGCTCCATTCAGGGCCTGAGAGAAAGAGCTTTAATCCCTTCAGCCTCACTTTTGACTCTGCTGGCAGAAAATGAAGCGTGTGTTTGTGTGTGTGTGTGTGCGCGTGTGAGTTCATGCGTGCATGTGTGTGTGTGTGTGCGCGTGTGTGCGTGTGTGCGTGTGTGCATGTGTGCGTGCGTGCGTGGTGTGTGTGTGTGCGTGTGAGTCCATGCGTGCATGCGTGTGTGTTTGTGTGTGCGGGCGTGCATGCATGCGTGTGTTTTATCATTAATTTTAAGATATTTCAGAGAAACATTTAGACAAAGACCAGGACTAGGTAGGCTACATGCACATTGTGTAAACAATGGTAGATCATCAAGGGGGACCTTGCAAAACCCCTAGCCCACTTAAACCTTATTACAGAGTTCTGACGTCACTCGCTCATACCCTCACTGATGTTTTTCTCTATGGAGAATA
Source organism: Protomyctophum bolini (assembly GCF_963924005.1). Classification (NCBI taxonomy): domain Eukaryota; kingdom Metazoa; phylum Chordata; class Actinopteri; order Myctophiformes; family Myctophidae; genus Protomyctophum; species Protomyctophum bolini. The sequence continues at coordinate 22,986,888 of NC_137862.1, read as the reverse complement.
ACATTGGGTCATCTTAGAATCTTCTCATAAGAATTGTGGTCGTGGTTATTGTCAGGGAGGTGCCTCTGTATCGTTTATCTTAGTCAGTCGCTCATGGCAAAAATGTAATTAATTTGGCGGCGGCGATGTTAGTATTTTCTCACCGTCAGTTGATGGCGCTTCATATACTTATGAGGCAAACCGCTGAGCTCATTGTGTAGTTTGAAGGATTGGAGGAAGTTGATTTTTAACGCTTTCTAAAAGGGCTGCTTTTTGTACTGTGTTGTTGCACTGTGTTGTTGTACTGTGTGTTGTTGCGCTCAGCTAGTATGACTGATCTGAGATCTGTACTGTGTGTTGTTGCGCTCAGCTAGTATGACTGATCTGAGATTTTGCACGTCTGTATGTCGAATGAGCAGTTTCACAGATGTTGGCACAGCAGCCGCAGGTCATCCTGAGACACTCGTAAATGCTAGGGCTGTCACGAACCATTACAAACTACACATTTAAGTTAACGATTAATTGTCACACAAATATAAGCTTGTACATCTGCTATTTCTGCTTTTTTTTGTGTGAACATTTTTCACTATGGACACTATTATGACGATTATGACAAAATTGCTTTTACCCCAATTAATTGCGTTTAGATGATTATGTAATAATTGTTACAACCCTAGTAAACTAAACGTAAACTGAATAGAGTAAATATAATTATAATTTACACGGTCGATGGAATCCTATAAACACTTTTAGAAGGAGGGGGGAAAGGAATCAACATTCGCTATGTGTGGCCAGGACTGGTGGAAGCTGCACAGAGACCAAACCTGTGTCCTATATTGCAGTGCGTGATATATCACACTGTGATAGCATGGCTGTTTTGTTCCCCAGTGGGGATGAAATGTGTTTTTTGACGTTCTGTCTATCCCACGTCTCCCTCCCCTCTTCACAACATCTCGCCTAGACTGCGGTAATTACTGTAGCTTGCCTGCTACCTCCCTGAAGTGAGCACACACATGTGCCGTTTGCCTTCACTTCACACTATTTGCGTCGGTTTGTTGAGCAAGAGCATGTATTAGGTAATGTAGGTATCTACAGCATGCACATCGACTGCATGGAAGATATTTGTTGAGCATGTATACAGGTAATGTAGGTAGGCTACAGCATGCACATGGACTGCATGGAAGATATTTGAGCATGCATGACAAACTGACAATCAATAATCCCAAGCCTTCATTCACGTGCGCTATCTGTGTAGCTACCAAACGCTGCAAACATGTTATATATGGACTCTGCTAGCCTTGCACTTTACTGATTACCGGTATTCTTATTTAACACACACACACACACACCCACACATACCAAAAGAATCACACCAACGGAGCGGTGCAGTTTGTTTGTGTGCGTGTGTATGGAGTAGATAGAAGATATTCATCACTGGGGTGGCAAGGCATTTGTTAAAGGTGTCTGCCACCACAATGGATCTACCCCTGATCTAACCCTGACCTTGAGTTCAAGGACTCACTTTGCCCTTAGTGGTGATGCAAGCCTCTTTTTTTGGCTCCCAACCAAGCTCGACAACAACTTGTAAGAAGCTGTGCTGATCATTGACTTCAGGATTTAGGGTTTATATTTACCTCAGAGGCCATAGAGATTTTTATTTATTTAAATTTAAATTTATTTAAATTTATTATTTTTATATTGCTCATTTGAGCATAAATTACCATGAATTTCAATCTGCCCACCACATGGCATAACATGTTTCATCATTGGTACACGTGAAGGAACCAACAACATCCCTACACTCTGTGATGTCTGAAGAGGCATGCGGCTCCTTATCAAATGTATGGAGTTGCATCATGAACTTAAAAAGGCATGACATTGACATTTTCTTGGCATGGCTGAACAGCTCCTCTCGAGCTCATATTTTCGTGCATCCATGCACTTTAAAAAAGATCTAACACTCTCTCTCGGAGGGGAACAAAGTATTTGTTACATTGGAACTGACCCAACAGATACCTCGGTGCGTAGCTATGTGCATCATATGACGCCGGGATGTGATAGTCCCTTTGTAGAGAACAGGTTTATCTTGTTCTTCTGATGGGGGAAGACATGCACGGGCCAACAACGCTTGTTTGTTCAACAACGCTTCTTCCAAGTTTTTTGGATGAAAAAACTTGGCACGGTCCCCGGTCTGTTTTCCCCTACTAACTCCCCTAAATGGGTGCCGTCTCGCGCCAGCTTTGCCACGCTATATGATTATGTGAGATCTTAATTTCATGTGTGCAAACATGATCCCCCTTTGAAGCCCTGCTCAGAGGCAGCGCTCTCTCCGCCGCCTCACATCGACACCACCTCTATCTTGGCTCCATCTCTCATGTTTTAAACCACTATGCTACGTGCGGCTTCGAGCAGAGCCTGTTTAATGTCATCTCTAAGTGCTGACTACTTCATCATTATTAAAGGACTGGGGGGAAGAAAAGGAGAGGCTGCATCCAGGTTTACGCTGTGATGTGTTACTAAAATTACTAAATTTTCCGCATACTTATAGTGTTGCCATGTCCGCTTATTAGAAGTGACTTTGGGCTTGCCTTCATCATTGCTGTAAAGTCGCTTAGTTGCCGGTCGTGTTGTCTTTTGGGCTTTTTCCTGAAATGAAATTGCTTCTTTGGGCTTGCTGTCTAATGTTTAACCCAGTGGTTTTCAAACATTTTCATGTCAAGGAACCCAAAATTAATGTATTTGTCCACGAACCCACCCATCTAAAAACATTTTGTGCCAGGGACCCCCATTCAAGATGTGTGTTGTTATGTTTAAAAATGATTCAACATATTTAACTTTTTTCTTTTTTCAAGATTTGTCGACGATTGCAGATCTACAAGCTCACAATGCATCGCACCGTGCTGTTTTGTGAGCTTGTAGATTTGCTATTTTCAAATGGCAAATCGATTTGCAGTGTATGCATGATCATGCGGCTTAGCTGCTTCTTTTGGCCTTGTTTTTTGTAGACCCAGCAAAATCGCTCAAAATCTGGCAGCACTGCTTAGTTACATTAGTGCCACGTTAGCAAGCGACGAGCAGCTCTGTAAGCCTAATTTGTGTGGTAGTTAGGACTCCAGGATACACTGTGCTCCAGATTCCTGAGTTGTGCTTTGCACTGGTTCCTTTGAAACGGCCTCCTGAGTATCTCGTTTTACTCTTCTGGGGAGGAGGGGGATGGGTATTTCCTCTCCAGAGGTCCTGTGTGAGTAACACTACACCTATAAGTTAATTTGCAGGCCTTAAAGCTAATACGATTTTTTTTTTTACATCTTGGCTTTCAGCGCCAGGAGCAGCAGTTTGAGAACTTTTGAAATGCCACAGGCTAGTTGGCGGACTGTTTTCACAATTATGAAGTCATAAACATTGACGCTATAGGTGTTTTGTGAGGTTGTCCATAATCCAAACCATTTTATTTGACAAGTGTGGTATTATTTTCACATGGGTTCCCGAAGAGGAGCCCATGTGAAAAACAAACACTCCTGAAGGAATCGGACAGTGAGATGGACACTGTCCCGACAAGAGGAAACTGACTTTAGTTGATTATTGACTGTTTTGCCCTGACAAAGAACCTAAGTTACACCTTCATTCCTGCCCTATCTGACCAACTGTGTGCTGAATTTAAGTTGTCCATTCTTCAATAAATGCCCACGTAGGCAAAACTTGCTGTGTCTCCTGCCTTATCGTAGCTCAGTGGCGCCCACAATATATATATATATATATATGCAGGGTGTGAGCCTTCACAATAAAAGCATGCAGCTTTCACAAGTTTGCCCATAATAAAGACAAGGAAAAGGATTAAGAATTCGGTGGCATTTCACATTGCAAAAGAGCTATCCAAAATGTAAAAAAAATATATATAATAAGGAATTAATTTGGATAATGGTAATGGGATATTGTAAAAGTTGTTACTTTATTAATACCAAAGGTTTTTTTTTAAGGTTTGGACTTCGTTCCCAATAGGTAAAGTCTGCGGTTCTATGGTTATGGGCTGTGGCAATAATTTTGAAAAAAAAGAAGAAAAAAAGACAATAAAATAACGAAAAATATCTAAAATAGTAATTTTTTGAACTGTGAACTGAACTAGTTCATAAAAAAAGAATATCTTTCCCAACACACACCCAGTAGATTGGTGTTGTGATATGAGGCAGTCAGAGATCTCCACCTAGCAAAGATATTTGGCGGGGGTTCTACTCTGGGGCACTTTGACACATAGCCAGGACCGGGATGCTTTGACTTTTACAACGTTACACAACCTAGCCGTACAAGACTTCCAATAGCCTGCAGTAGTTTATAGTATAAACTAATAATTCAGACATTCTGTTGCATCTTTAATCGCATCATGTGACAATCAGCTTCCTTCTCTTGATTTTACCATGGCTATAGCTATACCCAATCATGATGACATCATCACACATCATCAACACAACTAAAGATATTTCCAGGGTAGATAACGCTGGCATCGTCGTATTGTAACATCATTTCTGGAAAAACTGGACACTTTATTGTGTCCAGTTATAACCTGATATTGTTATTGACTTTTAGAAATGTTATTTCTTTACTAATTGTTAATGTTATGGACAGTACTTTATTGTGTATTCTGTAAATGTCCATAGACAGACTCTCTACCCGGAAATGCAGTACCCCAAATGTTCACGCATTCTGATCTGGTCTATATACTGTAGTCTCTCAGTCAGTGTTGAGGTCATAATTGGCAGCATCAAAGTGGTAACTGTAGTATCAACAAGAACCTTATTTGTGCAACAGCACCATGGATAGAAGCCCTGCACTATTAAAAAGACACACTGCGAGTGTCAAGATGTTTGTATGTTTAATTCCTCCCGTGTTTATGACTCACCACTCACGTTACAAACTGTTTACAAAGCTTTGTGCGAAAGCCACAAGGCGAGCCGTCACTTTCCCCACGCCGGCACTACTGAGGAGGGCTTGGACTTTGGGAAGGCTATTGAAGGGAATGAAGGCTCTTCGTCTCTATAACCATCCAACAGAAAGGCGTTTTAGCACATAAACAAGCAGCCCTCTTCCAACACTGGGGACCACCAAAAACAAATTTCCAGACATGATGTTTAATGGTCTGAGGAAATCCCAAAGTATAAAAGCGTTTGGCTTTCAACGGCAGCCAGCTCCCCTTCACAGCGTCTTCAGGAGCTGGGAGGACGGGAGGATTGCGCTGCACTCCTCAGCTGTGTGTTTTCAAGTTGTTAAAGCCCCTTCACGGAAAGTGATTTATTGCTGGGTCCGTACACAGGAACACAGTGTGCCTGTAGCCATTTTAGCATCTCAGCTATGCTAAGTCGCGGGGGCCACCGGCCCGGCCTGCTTGGTTTGGCCCGGGCCAAACTACGAAACTACGTCAATGATGCGTCATAAATATATTTGAATGCCATTAGGCATTCGATTTTTTTTAAACAAAAATATTTTGTGTCTTCTGTTTTTACCAGTGGGTCCCCAGCTAAATTAGTTCACTGCCAGGTGATTAATCATAAATCATGAATTAGCACCCACTTCCAGCTTTTTTTCCCTTCATATTTCCTTACCTTTCAATTAATCACAGAATATTTATCTCCAGTCCACTACGATTGCACTCCCTGACCACTGTTACTCACGGAGCATGCACCTTGCTGCTCATTCGCAAAAAAATTAACTTTGTGAAGCGGTCCATGCGGTCCCCTGTTATCGTCCGTCGAAAATGCAATGGTGGTGGTCTGGTGGACGAGGAAATGGAACGATACAGAAAGGGAGATAGAGAGAAAGAAAATCAGAAAATCCTCTAACATGGGAGTGGATAGGAGCTGTGTTTTTGCGACGTGATTTCCTGGTCCCTGGCCTCAATTAGACTCAAACGTTGAATCAGAGGTTTGTGAAGAGCACTATCTATAGTCACAGTGTAAAAACTAAAAACACGAAACAAATCGCCAGAAGTCTTCTTTTGGCGGTATGGACTCAAAATCGTCCAAAGTTGTCATTGGCAGGGAATGAGCATCACAATCGTTTCAACCACTTTATCCATGTATACATTGGCTATTGAAAAATAGCAGATATACAAGCTACATCTGATATCCTTGAATTGTTTTGAGAAAATATCAAAAATGTTTGGAGTTTTTTGTAATAATTTAGTTTTTTTCTTTTTTTTACATAAATTCTCCTTGCGTCCTTGGCACAACCCATTTTTAGATGGGGGTCCGCGGCCAAATACATAATTTTGGGGGTCCTTGGCACGAAGAAGTTAAGCACTATTGGGTTCAAGTGGTTATCGAGACAGGAGGACGGATGGACGGACGGATGGACGGACTGACTGGCTGGCTGGCTGAGAGCTACAGAAAGGACTGGGAGGCACAAGCGAGGGAAGTGCTGGTCTGGCGGTGGGATGCAGTCAGTCCCTGTGGGACAACAGGTCTTAAGTACTACACCATCTCTGACTGACTGACCACCAGAAGGCTCCTTGGGTGTGGTCGCGTGTGCGCGTGTGCGCGTGTGTGCGTGTGTGTGTGTGTGTGTGTGTGTGTGTGTGAAAAATGCCAGGTGCCACTGACTGCTACAGCAGCAGAGAGAGAAACAGCCCAGCCAGAGCCAGGCTGGAGTTTGTTTGGTAGAGTGGAGTTTGGCAAGTTCAGACTAGAGCGCTCCCCTCAGGGCCTGACAGTCATCCTTACCCTTACACTCCAGACAGGGAATGATTGGGCCAAGAGTTGTCCTTGTTTGTGTTTGCGTGCGTGCTTGCATGTGTGCCATGAGTGTGTCTGTGCAAAAGAAAAGAAAAAAGTTCACATTAGAGCAGGAGTAATATGTGTTTATGTGGGATTGTGGGAAAGTCCCACAAGGCTCCTGGTCTCTTGCTCCAGTCTGCCTCCTTGCCACAGCGCACAGACTGACAATTTATACGCCGGCCGACGACAGCTCTGCCTGATCCTCGGCCAGCCAGGCTGGGGCACTCCGCTCGCTGGAGGCCGGCCCCTCTCTGGAGTTGCAGCAGTAGCAGCAGCAGTTTAAACGTGCAACACAGCACACTGGCAGCCACGTTAGAACTGGCACTCCCATCAGGAAAAATCTCATTAGGGGCCAGCAAACCCTCCCGCCCCGGGTACCCCCTCCTCAACACCACCACCACCACCACTGTAAAAACACCTTCAGGTCTCTGACGTTCAGGGCAAGGAGGGCCGCCGACGTGAGGCCGGGAGCCTACCGCTCATGTTAGGACCTGTTTGAGCTAGACAGGAAGGGGAAAGACAAAAAGAGAGATGGAGGAGATATATCGGGGAAAACGGTGGCACTCGGTTGTCCTTAGTGAAGTATAATATGCCCCACCAATTTGACCCATTATGACCTGAGGCCCGTTCTCACACTTTCACGATTTTTCACAAATGTTCCAAAATTGCCGATGTAACAGCATGGCACAAAGTGACCCGTGAGCTTGTATATCTGCTATTTTTGAATAGCCAACGCTTAAAATCTAAAATGGCACAGATGCTTTCCCGGATTGAATTAACCATGTCATTATAGGTAATGAAAATGTTTTGAAATTCTAACGAAACATTTCTGAAAAAACGAGCTTAACTACTTTAAACTCCAGCATCCATATTCTGTGGAAAACTGAAAATACACCAGTAATCCTGATGGACTGCGCTCAATAACGCATGGGGTTTAAGTGGTTAAGTACTCCCAAGGCAATCAATCCAGAATGAAAATTGTAAAGGCCTTTATTATTTTGGGGTTTGCCAAGATATGGTACACAGCAAAAATATGCTTTTTTACATTTGCAGTTGCATTGGGAGTTTAACCACGTCCAACCTGTCCTCATTTTGCGCATATCGAACATTTTCAAAATGTTCTAAAATCTTACGGTGCTGCGTGAAGGGTTGAAAGTGGCCAACAAGCGATGTCTGGAGGTCACTGGTCACTCACACGAGAGCTACACACACTTGGTGCTGGTGTGCAAGATAACACCAGGTCGCGGCAAACAGTACAGTACTGCATGCCACGGCGCTGCTTGAAATTTAAAATATTCAATGTACTTGCATGTAGCATGTATTGTACAGTGCTATATGGACCAGCGTTTCCTAAACAGTGTAGATCTGCTACTGTACGTTTGGCTTAAGTTCTCATCAGAATAGGGATGCCAAAACAATAAAATATTGGTCAATTGGCCAATCAGTATAATATTTTGTCAGGCTCTGGTCAGCACCACCATACATACCATTGAGCACTTGGAAAGACTTGCACATGCCATAGGGCTTACACTCTTATCTCTAGTTCATTACACAGGTCAGCCTGAGTCTCCCCACACACCCCCCCACACACACACACACACACACACACACACACACACACACACACACACACACACACACACACACACACAGATTGTTTGCTTATTTCCATGTCCATATTTACAGACCCTATAAGAGCAATGATGATTGGCTGTCTTTTCTTTTTTTCTTTCTCACAGATTGCCACCCGTCATTTCTCCACATCTAGATTAGCATTGCAAACATTGCCAGTCACATTACCTCACCCACATCAAAGGCGAGCCTCCTTAAAAGGCTCAGTGGAATATTAGCAGAGATTTACAGCCCTCATCTCTGCAGGCTTCAGAAACATGCTGATTTGAGCTGACCCTCTCTCTCTCTGCCTCTCTCACTCTCTCTCTCTCTCTCTCTCTCTCTCTCTCTCTCTCTCCCTTGCCTTCTTCTTTGTGCTTCATTTGAGAAGTTGCCCAACACTTTAATGACCCATTTACAAAACTTTTACACCTGCAAAGATAAGCTTTTCTTCTTTTTTTTTATAGCCATGGAGGCCAGCTATAGCTACAGGCCCTTCAGGGGCGCTAAGACCTCGCCTCCTTTCTCAAGGCGCCGGCATTTTATTGGCTTTGAAAAATATGTAACCAAGTGCAATTAGCATTTATCAGACTGTTTATCAAAGGGGGGGGGGGGGGGGGGGGGGCTGCAGATCAAGGGTCTATCAGGGTCTATCTGTGTACCAACACCACAAGCAGCTCCCGAAAACTGTTGTCAACCAGTGTTGCCATTATGTTATGCCTTGACTTTGGGTTTGTTACTTCCGCAAGCAGAGCGTGCAAGTATACTGCGATCGGCTGGGTATGTCTGTATGTCGGCGTACTCAACCGGACCACTGTTCTTGATGACGTAAATAAAGTACAGTTTCAAGGTTGGTATAAGGTCAATAAGGTGCATGCACGTATGTATCTATATCGGTGTCCTCCACCGGCCACTAGGACTCAGTGTAGCAGTCGTACCCAGACAGCAGAGAGCTCTAGGACTCAAAGCAGCAGTCGTACCCAAACAGACAGCAGGGAGCTCTAGGACTCAGTGTAGCAGTCGTACCCAGACAGACAGCAGGGAGCTCTAGGACTCAGTGTAGCAGTCGTACCCAGACAGACAGCAGGGAGCTCTAGGACTCAGTGTAGCAGTCGTACCCAGACAGACAGCAGGGAGCTCTAGGACTCAGTGTAGCAGTCGTACCCAGACAGACAGCAGGGAGCTCTAGGACTCAGAGCAGCAGTCGTACCCAGACAGACAGCAGAGAGCTCTAGGACTCAGTGTAGCAGTCGTACCCAGACAGACAGCAGGGAGCTCTAGGACTCAGTGTAGCAGTCGTACCCAGACAGACAGCAGAGAGCTCTAGGACTCAGAACAGCAGTCGTAGCAGTGGTGAGCGCACCTCATGGCACGCTCTGCTTGCGCACAAGTTGGCAGCTCAGCAGTCTGCATTTCTAGTTTTTTCTGTGAAGTCGATGGTAAATAATGGTAGGCCTATGGTTGCATTTTTTGGGGGTGCTTACGTCTGAAGTGTAGATGCTTATTTTGGCTTCCTTCCTGTTTAAAGAAGGAGAATTAATTAATACCTGTCAGTTAATGTGTTAAATGACCAAAACAAAGTTGGAATTTTGAGATATGCCCGATAGCAATGTGAATTGAGGTTTCTGCCCAACATTATTATTATAATCACATTATTTCCCTCCTTTTCCCCCACTTCTATCTACACGAAATCTCTTCACCCCAAAATAGCAGGTGGTAATTTTTCTTCTTTTTAATTTAATTTTATTTATTTATTTATTTTGTTCCACTTCCGAATCAACTTTTAGGGTTCTGAACCAAATCATTTTCCGTGGAAACACTCTGAACTGGTTCAATATTAGGCGGGACAAAATAACTGAACTGGGATCTGTTATTCTGAAGTTAATATTTAGATTTGGTCCTGGGGATACATCACATTTCTCTTTTGGGTCATGGGCTAAAAAAGTTTAGGAACCACTGCTCTACCACAGGCTTTTAAATGTCAAGATCTTCCCTTAACTCTGACAGTATACACATGGAACCAAATGGACCCGTTAGGGAGTTTCCATTTGTACACCGTCATAGTTACAGACTTGTAAGGGTCACTTGTAAGGTGCCCCCCCCTAAAGGGGCAGTCCTACCTCTGTGAGTAGGACTGCTCATGAACCCATAGCTCTGACTGGGAGAGCCCACATTCCCAAGAGGGAGCAGCGGATTGGAAAGGAATGGAGACGGCCTGTCACTCCTCCATGATTTACAGGTGGCGCCCGGCTGCCAAAAGTAACAAATCACCATGTTATGGGTCCTTTGAATTCAGAGTGAAGCTTGATCTCAAAGAATAGAGGGGCGACACAGAGAGAGCCATATAGAGCAAACACGACACACCTCATTTCTTAGGGCCTTTTGGGGTTAGCAACCGCAATAGGATACCTCTCCCCTCCGTGGAGGGAATGGGTGCGTTTGGGAGCCTTCAAACCTCCCCCCAGCCAAAGAGTACGGCATACTTCTGAGCTCATATGGGAATACTGCGTGTGTAATGCTGCGTTCCCACTGGCAGATACAAAATAAACGTTTATTTTTACTCAAATCTTTGCTCCTGGTGGTCCCTGGGCCTAGCACAACATATTTTTAAGATGTTGGGGGTCCACAGTTTCATTAATAATAATGAAATCACCGTAATACATGTTTAGCCACTTGCCCTGACATAAGCTCAACCCCTAACCACCAACCCGCCCCCCCCCCCCCCCCCCCCCCCACGTGCGTCCGTGAGTGGAAAGAAAAAAAAACTAAACCGAAAGAAAGCCAACGACCGAAAACATGAAGCTTGTTTAAAAATCACACCCGTGTGAACTGAGTGGTGCAGCTCTCCCCCCCCCCACACCTCTCTCTCTCTCTCTCTCTCTCTCTCTCTCATTAGCAGGCAACATTGCAGCACTATCCCTCTCTGTTTCTGGCACCCCCTACTGGTACCCTATAGTCATATACTCGTGCTCATGACCACATGCCACACACATGGGTACATAGGTGTACACGGACCTTGCTGGTTGTAGGAGTGGTTGCACCAATCAAATAAGGGGGGAAGTGTCCTCCTTAGCGGGGAGACAGTGTGTATAGTGGTCTGGGTGGCTTCAGACACCAGTCTCAAGTGCTGCAGAGCGTGGGACAAACAGGGTTTGACTTAAGAAGCCTGTAACCTGGAGAGTAGGGCTGTCAGAACGAATTTCATAATATGAAAGAAATTCGAATATTAAAAAATATATATATATTCGAAAGCTAAAATTGCCATTCGAATGGAGCTTTTATCATTTATTAATTCTATTTTATATTTTTTATTTTGTTTTATGTTATTTTATCCGCTCACTAAATTTATTGAGTAACGAATCTACCGCTGTGAAATCTCCCCGGCCGCTGCACTGCATGTGAAAAGGTGCACGTCCGGTCACGTCGCAGAAGAGGTCATTGATTGGCTAACGTAGGGCCAGATTTCAGGGTAAGCCAATCAGAGACAGTCTACAGGGTGGGCGGGCTTACTGGCTGTTGTAGTACATTTAGTCACAGACACACAAACCCTTGTAACACATACATAGATACTAGTATACTACGCAGACAGAAATCGCCGGTAGAACGAAAATCATAATACAGTCTCACGACGCAACTTTATTGCACATCTGTGCTTGCCTTTCATCCACGCTTCTATAGCCTTTTAAATCTCATTTCCCATCCACGGGCACAAGCAAAGTGATATCAGCATCTTCCACCCGATCTGTGGTGTTGTTTCTGACGAGGGTAGCAACTAGTTAGCATGGGAGCTAACATTAGTTTAACTCTGGTCGATATCGTTAGAAGCCAAGGAGTCCTCCTTAATAACACACTCGATGCTGCGTTTACACGGGCAGACACAGACGAATGCTAATATAATTTGGAGCAGGCCGAGCAGCTACTGTACATGTCTGTTTGCATCAACATGTTGCTGGCTTCACAATGAATGATAGACTTTGTATCGTTGCGTCTGCCCGTGTTTAATGGTCAGGATTTCACTGTCCACAGCAGGCAGACCTGTCAAAACTATGTACTTCCCAAAACTCACAAGACATGCCAGCCACGTGTATTATTATAGGCTAAATATGAGCTAAAATAAACAATGTAAATATTCGAATATTTTCGAAAATTACAAATAATTAAGCAATGAAATTCGAATTGGATTATAGAGGTGAACTGACAGCCCTACTGGAGAGCAGTGAGAAAGTGGCAGGCTCTTCAAGGCAACATCATCATCATCATTATGTCACTTCTGCAGTCATTCTGCTCAACCGTATAAAGCAGTGTTTCCCAACAAACTATACAATACGCTATATTATGAAATTGATAAAACTATGAAAACCTTTAAACTTGCTAAGCGTTATACGTCTTTAATGCATTATAAACATACTTAGGATGCACTGTAATCTACTTCTAACACTGTATAATTGTATAACGAGAGAACAATAAGCAATGCAGGGATCAATGCCTCTATAGACAGGTGCTCTGTGGTGACAAAAAATTATAATAATCAAAGAAGTACTGCTTAACTCCAAAGTGGTGTGGACTGCAGACTGGCAAAGAAAATAAATCCTGAATACTCATACTGTATACTTGGGAAGAATGTTTTCCTTTTTTTGTGAAGAAAAGTTACATTTGACCCATAAAAATGCGGGTCCGTGACCCAAAAGTGGGTGTCGGGACAGTGTCGTATGTTTAGGAAGCGCTGCGGTAGGTGGCGGTTAGGTTCCGCTCAGACTTGTGTGTGAGGTGACCGACCATAACTTCTTCTAAAGATGGGAACCCGACTGACCTCAACACCAAGGTGGCCTGCTCCTCATGTGAGCCCCCCCACACACACACACACACACACACACACACACACACACACACACACACACACACACACACACACACATGCATACGTACGGCATGCCACAGAGCAGACATCCTGCCCGCCACAAGCCACCACCTCTAAACATCCCTCGCCATCTGACCTTTTAACTGCAGACTTTAAAATCCTCTGTAATTATAGACAACTTTTCAACTTAGCGAGTAAACATACTCTCTGCAGAAATAGACACTTCAACTACTGTATACGAGCGCGTTGGTACCAGGCAACGGCACGGTTTCTATTCATAGCTGGAGTGGAATTAGTGGCCTGTGTCACTGCTTTGCTCTAATGAACTTATGGTACAGGTTCTCAACCTGTGGGTTGGAACCCCCAGACCCAGATGTATAGGTTCTCAACCTGTGGGTTGGAACCCCCAGACCCAGATGTATAGGTTCTCAACCTGTGGGTTGAACCCCCAGGTGGGGGGTCCCCAGATGGGGGGTCCCCAAATGTCAGTGAAGTGACAATTTAAGGACATTTAAGACCTTTTTAATACTGTACATACGAGTCAATGTAATCCCTCAACTTCTACAATTCCAAGTGCTTATCAGGGTGGGGGGTCCCCAGTTCAAGTGCTTATCAGGGTGGAGGGTCCCCAGATCAAGTGCTTATCAGGGTGGGGGGTTCCCAGATCAAGTGCTTATCAGGGTGGGGGGTCCCCAGATCAAGTGCTTATCAGGGTGGAGGGTCCCCAGATCAAGTGCTTATCAGGGTGGAGGGTCCCCAGATCAAGTGCTTATCAGGGTGGAGGGTCCCCAGATCAAGTGCTTATCAGGGTGGAGGGTCCCCAGTTCAAGTGCTTACCAGGGAGGAGGGTCCCCAGATCAAGTGCTTATCAGGGTGGGGGGTTCCCAGATCAAGTGCTTATCAGGGTGGGGGGTCCCCAGATCAAGTGCTTATCAGGGTGGAGGGTCCCCAGATCAAGTGCTTATCAGGGTGGGGGGTTCCCAGATCAAGTGCTTATCAGGGTGGGGGGTCCCCAGATCAAGTGCTTATCAGGGTGGAGGGTCCCCAGATCAAGTGCTTATCAGGGTGGAGGGTCCCCAGATCAAATATGATTATTTTGGCGGGTCCCCAGTTCAAATTTGATTATTTCGTGGGGTCACGGTCTGAAAAGCTTGAGAACCACTGGCAAATATGTCTCTACCAATACACAGACATACTGTATACAGCTAACACATTCCTCTACAAATACAAGTACAGAGGCATAAAGCAGCATGCACGCACGCACACATGTACGTACGCGCGCACACACACACACACACACACACACACACACAGTGTGTCAATAGTTCATGCAGAAATTGCCCGCTAAAATTTAAATCCAGGAAACAAGATTTAAACCAGGCAAAAGAACCAAGACAAATTCCTGTTCTCTTCACATAATCCCAAGCCCAAGGATGTAGTCAATGAGCACATCACTTTTCGCTGGCTTCAAAGCCCCATAAAGAATGTATGGTGGCTTGATCATCGGATTGGTCTTTGAAGCATCAAATATGAATCGGCACAGCAAGTTTGTTCCACTTCCAAGCGCTCCAGGCAAACTCATGTCTTTCTTCTCCAAAGGTTGCGGAGCGGAAATACAAAGGCTATGGAGATGTAAAAATAAAAAAAAATTAAACAAAAAGAGACCGACGCCTGAGAATGGGGTGCTGGGGAAAGGCACACAGGATACGTATTCCCCTTTTTCATTACAAACATGCGTTCCATGTCATATACTGTATGTCACGTTGCTATGGTAACCAGGTGGACCATGCAGGTTCGTTCTCACGAAGACGAGGGGGGGGGGGGGGTCGCTGAAGTTATACTTAGTTGCGTGTGGCACATTTGTATATGTATACATGCCGGGTGTGTATGTACGACGTTGTACGTCTGCATATTTAGTCAATGCGGCCGCAGGTCGCATTTACCATCAGATTTCCCATCAGTGTGTTGGTTGGTTCATGGTTGGTCACCCAAAGCCCCCATATATGGTGCCCATGTCTCGTGACATCATCTGACATCATCAGGGATGGAGATGTGGAGACCCTGATGTCATAGTAAATGCGACCTGCTGTCGCAGTTAAGCCCATATATGGAGATCCCTGATGTCAACAATATTGGCCAGCAACTCTACATCGGACCTCAAACCTCAAACCCTTAGATATCCATATATGGATATATGTCAGAACCTGTTCTGACATTCCATATGTTGATCCATCCATCCTTCCTCTTTGATGTCACCCTTTTGACTTAAACCTGTCCATTCAAATTTCAAACTCTAGATGGGCCTGCCCTAAAGTTATTAGTGCAGCCGCCCAATTATATTGCAATACTGCAAGTCAACAATTGTTGCGATTCAATATCACTATCGTATTTTTTTCTTAGTTACTTTGTCCTTTTTTATATTAGAACATTTTAAAACAATTATAAACAATATAAAACATGAATCATCAGATTTTAAATATTGTGGCATTAAAAATCACAATATTTGAATGAATCGCTTGTTTTTGCCCACCCCTAGTCTTCATTATTATGTTACTCTTCTGTACTGTAATTCTATGCCTGTGGTTCCAGTCACATTTCAGAAGGACCTGTCTCAGCTGTGTGTCTGGTGAAGCACTCTTCACCTTAGAGGTAACTGCGCGTGCTCCGACAACATGACTAATGGCTGGAGGGGTTAACTGTCAGTTCAAACGGCCCTCAGGGGCCAAACGCTGCACGGCGGGCCCCTGCTCCACTGAAAGCCTGGCGGGGTGGTGTGGTGTGGTGAGCTCCTCTTTCTTTGGAGTCCGGGACTCCAAGCTGAGGATAAACAGGAGAGAGAGGGAGGGAGGGAGGAAAGGTCTTTCCTTTCAGCCATCACCTCTGTTTGGCTTTCCCCTCCACCGAAAACATCCCACCCTTTAACAGACAATCCAGACCGGCTTCAGCCCCCCGCCCACCCCCCCGGCCTTCCCCCGCCCACCCCCCCGGCCTCCCGGCGGGACCTCTGTGTAAAGTAGGTGGGAGGCGGCACAAAGCTCTCCCTGCTTTGTTTACCCAAACCCACTTCCACTGTTCCCCTCGCTCTACCTCAGGTGGCCTGACGAGAACCGGCCAGAGAGGCTTCCTAACGGTGTTGCCATGTCCCCTTAATGTCCGCGTTTCTTTTTTCCCTTCTGTGTAGTATTCTTTAAAATATTGGTAGTTGTGTTGGGCTCGGCTATTGTTGTTTAAACCAGTGGTTCTCAAACAGTTTCATGCCAAAGGCCCGTACATTTATATTTGTCCACATACACACATCTGAAAATATGTTTTGTGCCAGGGACCCCAATGCAAGAATTGTGTTTTTACAATGTTTCATATCTACAAGCTCACAATGTGCAATGTGAAGCTTGTAGATTGGCTATTTTAATATAGTCTTAGACTTAAGGTTTTGATACTATAGTCATTTTGCTGGGGACACCCTGTGTGTGTGTGCGTGCGTGAGACCAGCGGGTGGCGGATTTAGCCATGGTTGCCGTGGGTAACCGCAGGTTTAGGGTGGATTTGGGTCAATTCAATATATTATAAATTAATATTGGATAAACCGCGGGTGAAATAATGCAGGAAATAAATTAATGGCATCTATCTATATGCTTATTATAGCTTTTAAAACGCACAAAATCTTTGGCTTGCGTGCGTTAGTATTTTAATTACATCATTTTCCATGATCTGGCACAAATTAGCCGCCTATGAAGTTGGGTCCTCCTTGCACAACAACCACACAGTCACACGGTCTCCTATACAGGCAGCTACGCTAAAGTTGCTAACAGGCAGCTAGTGAGTCTGAGATAAAGTTAAAACTAAGTAAAACAGAAGGGAGAGTGTGGGACTGGGAGTGATTAAGTTCTTTACCCTGCCGATGACCGCTGTATATGCTGTATGAAAATACGTTGCAATGTGAGAACGTGGACGGCGTGTTACCATGGAAATGGATATATAATTGTGGTCGGATAACGGGCGGATTATAATTATGCACACGCGGATTCGGGTGACAAAAAAGCTCATCCGATGATCTCTAGTGCTGGCGTGCGTGCGTGCGAGCGAGCGAGATCATGCAAAGTCGCTTCTCTTGGGCTTGTTTTCGTAAGACCTGAGAATCTGGCAGCACTATGGCAGAGTAGAATGAGAAAGAGAAGTGGCAACACTCGTCATGGAAGCCTGGACGCACTGTGTGTGTGTGTGTGTGTGTCCACTTCCTCTGCTTAGGAAAACAAATAGAGCAGCAGCAGGAGATAGCTGTGGCTGTCAGGCATGATAAACCGATACCAAGTGCTGCTGCACATGCCTGGATTACGTGCGTGCGTGCACACGTAGGCTATGCGTGTCTGTGGTCACGTGTGCGTGTCTAAAACTGTACGCGCGTATGTGCCGTCACGAGAGCAATTTTATGCAGATGTTGATCTCATCCTACATATTAAGACTTGCTGCTCGAGTTGTACTATTCAGCTGCTCGGCTGCTCGCTGAGCAGGCCGGCCGGAGCGCAGGCCGCAGGGGGACCTGATAAACAAACAGGAGAAAATTATTCAGGACTTAAACACTTAAACACCCACTTGAGCGGAGCCTTTTAAGTGGGCTGATTAAAACGGGCATGCGGCTCGGCTCCCATTGGAGAGCTAGCAACGGAGCCAAGCGCCACCACGGGCGATCAAGTCTCTCTCTCTCTCTCTCTCTCTCTCTCCCACAATCCCACGGCCTCTCTTCCATATCGTCGCTGTCGGCGGCAGAAACCTCTTATCTCCGTATTCTATAACTTTCCACCTTTTAAATTAACTAATACTACAGTCGCTGTAGCATGTAATGTACAGCGTCTTGCACAAAAGCATCAAAAGTAGCAGATCTGCAAGCTCGAAACGTGCCGCAAAACTTTTGAATTTGAATCCTGAAAAGTAACACGATGAATTGGACATATGAGTTTTCCACCCGACAGAGACCATATAATCTCATGGTCCTCGGTCACTGGCCCGTACCACAACTGTTTCTACTCTCTCTCACCACACGTTCCCACTCTGCTCTGGGAGATGTATAATCCAAAGGATTCTTTCTACGTTCTTTTTGGTTCCCCTCCATACAAAGCTATTACGTCGTCATATTTCATAATAATAATAATAATATCTCAAATTTATAGTGCTTTTCTATAAGTACCCAAAGACATGGGGGAGGAGGAGCAAACGGATTTACATATTTACAGAATAACTGTCAACCCCTGCATCGCTATTCTGGGGGGAACATTCGCTCATGTTGCAACGAAAAAAGGGAAGAAAAAGTGATCCAAGTACAGTTGTAACTCAGGTGTGTTTCACTAAGACTTATTGGATTTAAGAGGTTCATCATCATCATCATCATTGGAGTCCCCCCCCCCCCCCCCTACATTGTTCAAATAACTCAGAAATGACACGAAACATAAATCCCCAATTTCCAAAATTCTATAATGTTATATGATATGCCACCACTTCAAGGCTCAGCTGAGTGGTAAATCTTCTCCGTCAGCAGCATGGGTTTCAATGTCTCTGAGCTTGGCTGTGGAAGTATTTATAATGCGTGCGTGTGCGCGTGCCCGTCAGCCGTGTGAGCCACTTCACACTTTCTGCTTTTAACCCCTTTTGCCAAAAAAGGGAATAACACTCCTCCTCAGAATTCAACCCTTTGAATTATATTTTCAAAACAAATGGCATACTGTAAGAGTATCTTCAGTACAGAACAAACACGAGAGAGAGAGAGAGAGAGAGAGAGAGAGAGAGAGAGAGAGCAGAAGGGAATGCTTTGAAATGATCAGCGACTGTCTATCTGTCTGTCTGTCTGTGGGTCACTCCTCTCTTCAGTGAGGAGGAGGAGGAGGGAGATATTTGGGAAAACAAAGCGCAAATCTCAGCTGCTAATCCTCCGGGATTCAGAGCACATTCAGACGCCTTTGATCTCCAGAGTGCATCCGGACAGCCCGTTCCAGACATACTGCAACAGCA
>NC_137862.1:22277079-22344579 GCF_963924005.1 Protomyctophum bolini | reverse complement strand
CTTTTCCACCTCAGTTTTGAAGGTGGAAAAGTACTCTCCTCCAATTTCAATTTACAACAGTTGTTCTCAAAGTGCGGTCTGCTGTACTAGCGGCTGGGGTGGGGGAGGGGGGAGTACTGTAGTAATGTAAATTTAATGTAGCGTCATAAACCTTTTAACCCCTTTATTCACCCCACCATTCGGTGAAAATAGGTGCACATTCCGCGAAAAAGGAGGCCCATAAACTCACAAGGCAACGCAGGTTGTTGTTAGCTTGTAAGATCGGCTACCCCAAACGGAGGCGCGCGCGCGGGTGGGGGTAGACCTGTACACACCCCTGATGCACCCCTGGTTTGAGTGTTTAATTAGGTGAGATACTCACAGAGTGGACTGCCAGCGCCTTGACCACCAGACCCATTTGGAAGATCAGCACCACCGTGTAGGACACCTGACAGACACACACACCACACACAAAGAGTGAGATGGACAAAGGCACATGACCACACACACACACACACACACACACACACACACACACACACACACACACACACACAGTGTCCTGTGTCTAGCTGGTGCCTGCTGAGTACAGAAGCTGTGTGTCCTGCTGGGTTCAAATCAACCATGCCATGTTCACCACACACTCACTGATTCCATCTGGGACCGCTGTGTGTGTGTGTGTGTGTGTGTGTGTGTGTGTGTGTGTGTGTGTGTGTGTGTGTGTGTGTGTGTGTGCGTGCGTGCGTGCGTGCGTGCGTGCGTGCGTGCGTGCGTGCGTGCGTGCGTGCGACTGTATCTTTCAAAGCTTATACCAAGAACAGTGTTAATGCAAAACAATTAAATATTTGTATTAGCACATGCATTCCATAGATTCCACAGGGCTGGACCATACATTACATCATCAATTATTTAATTCTAAAATAAATAAAATATTTGAAAGTGATGAGGGATTAGCCAGGGATCCTTTTAAAACCAGTCCATAGCCGTTCGGGGATATATATGAGCAGCCAAAGTATTTAACCGTTTGTGCCCGTTATGAATGATGTCATTGATGTGATAGTCATAGGCTACTAATAACATTTCTATGCTTGATTATTTAGGTTTATGATGATGATGATGATGATGATGATGTGCCAACATGCATGGGCACGCTGTACAACTGTTCTTTGGGGTTACAGAAAATCCTTTATTTATTTATTTTGTATATTTTATATTTATTTTTTACATTTTTAACCCACAATTTTGCAACCCATGTTTTCACCCAGTGTCAATTATCAATTCTACATCAGGTCGTTAAGAGGAAGCAATCTGATTGGTTGAAACGGTTTCTAGCCCGTGATCAAACCACTACTGCTCACCACCTAATCAAAACAAAGAATTCAGCCGCTCTGTTTTCCCAGAGCGCTAGCAAACTCGGTGGCTAGGCTAGCTAGTTTCTTTGGACATTTGTGGTCGTAGTGACTACATCTGTCATTAAAAAAAAAGTAACTTTAAAGGGTAACTGTTGTAGAATTCGTGTGATTGATTCAGTGATGCTTGCGGAACTCGACTTCGTCTCGTTCCTGACCGCATCCCTGTCGTGGCAATAATCACGTTAAACAACACCCTCTCGTGTAATATTGCTTAAATGTAATCCTGGGCTCTACACTCCCTATGCCAACCTGGGGAAAGCGGACTGACCTCATGCTTTCTTCTATGCATGAGGAGTCCAAGCTGTTTCTTTTCATCTGACAGGGGGAGTATCCCCGGTATAGATGTAGCGGGTGGAAGGAACACATTGTTCCATCCAGTTCCTTTCCCCTCCTTTCCTCCCCCAGGCTGGCCAGGGGGAGGCAGTATAGAGACCAAGATTACTGCATGATTTTTGTGAAGGTACCACCTACCCTATAGGGGACATGGGGAGAACATGCAAACTCCACACAGAAAGGCATCCCCAGCGTGAATCGAGGGTGAGGATTTACTACTCTCTGCCTATCGGGTCGCAACTCGGACAGGTCTGAATCGGCTCAAGCGAACTACGCAAACTATAGGGCGAAAGTCCCTCCCAGCCCATATAGCATGATCAAACTAGTTTGCCAGACGGACGTACCGGTGTTCCCAGCGCTGGGCGGTCGGTGACTGGGCGACGCCATGTTCCTGTGCAGGTGTCCTGCTCCGTGCGGACTGGACAGGAGCCCGCCACCGTCGCCAAGGGGTCCCGGGCCCCCGGCCAGGCCCTGGGACTGGGAGGACCCTGTAGCGCTGCCTCTGTCGCCTCCACCTGCCCCCGGGTGGTGGCTGTAGGCCAGACTGGAGGAGTTGGGTAGAGGTGGGTTATGCATGTAGTTCTGCTGCTGCTGCTGCTGCTGGGACAGGCCTGCAGGCTGCATGGGGGGTGGGGAGAGAAGACAGACTGTGTTGTTAACCCATTTAGACCGGAGTGAATCCTAACCTACATTTTCTGAAAAACATAATAAAAATATAATAATAATAAAATAAAATCATGTTGCTATTTACATACTGTAGCAACATCTAAAAATTACAAAGATGCTTTCATGGATTGAAGGGTATAACGGGTTATTCTGAGAACACAATTTTGATTTCATTTTAGTCAAAAGTCCTTTGAATAGAATTACATTTTTAGTTTTTAGTCACATTTTAGTCATCTGAAATAGTTTAATTTTGGGGGGTAAAGTCTAAAGGTAAACGTTTACCAAAAAATGTCCAATATCCATCTACACTCTACAGTATCAATCATTCATACACTATGCATGGAACCACTTAAATAGCACTTATTTTCCCAGGTAGACTCTCTCAGCTCAGTGGTCAAAAAAGTATAGCACTTTCAGCACTTCCACCTGAGACCTGGGGTTCAAATCCAGGTTAGTAAAGTTTCTCAACTATTCCCATTATTAACCCCTCTGTGTGAACCATTATTTGTTTTGTATGATCACCTCAATCTGAGCTCAATTCCAATACATTTTGTTTGGCTAGCCCTGGACTGGATGATGGAAAATAACCAATGACATCGCCAATGCGGAAGCCAAGTGTTGCCTGGCGACGATGACGCCAAGAGCCGGTAATATTTTTTCGTTCTAGGCGATCTACGAGCATATTTATAACTCGCCCATTGTCGTCCTTAGCAGGGAAACTCTTCTGGGGGTTCCCTGGCACAACACATTTTCAGATAACCAACAACAGTGCTGCTTACGAGCTTATGGTTCCTCATCATGTTGTCAAACTCCTCGTTGATCTTCTTGTACTTCTCCTCGGTGTGGGGGGTGAGGGCGTACGTGCTCTCGCTGTCGGGACTCTCACAGCCGCGGTGCTCCTTCTTGTTCAGCGCCTGGAAGCAGAACGGGTGATGCTAATTAGAGGGGAAGGCAATTAGGAGCATATTGATACCGTTTACTTTTAACAAGCCTCCCGACGCATGTCCTGCCAAAACAACCCACGGGAGAAGAGGTGTGATGCTAAAACAAAGTCATTCATAGATGATGATAGGGGCGGCGGTGGCTCAGGGTTAGAGTGGCTGGATGGTAACCGCAAGGTTGCCAGTTCGAACCCGGGCTCCCCCAGAGTTAGTGTCGAAGTGTCCTTGAGCAAGACACTGATCCCATAATTGCTCCTGATGTGCTGGTTGGTGCCTTGCATGGTTTCCGCTGCCATCAGTGTATGAATGTGTGTGTGAATGGGTGAATGTAATGCACAATCTATGTAAAGCGCCTTGGATAAAGGCACTATATAAATGCACCATTTACCATTTTAAATGTTTTTATGGCCAAGTTCTAATGTGCGATTTGTGAAATGTGCCCATACTAGCATCATTTGCTAAACAAGTAGCACAATAATTTATGTAAATTCATGTTTTCGAATGTATGCACGCACACGCACACGCACACACACACACACACACACACACACAAACACACACACACACACACACACACACACACACACACACACACACACACACACACACACACACACACACACACACACACACACACACACACACCCTTTCTGTCTCACAGTCACATGTGTGTCACTCCATACATAAATATCACACATCCACTACAGTAACTGTGTGGGTGGCTGAGTGACATCACCTCACAGAGTGGAAACGTTTCACGACATATTTTGTGGAGAAAATAAAATTGTCATTGTGCGTGACATTGTCTGTGAAGAATTTCTACTGTGCTAATAACAATTACATCACCCATATTGACACAACACTGAACGGATAAAGCCCACATTCCATCCATAGCGCTGAGATTGTCTTTTCTAATTACGTTTTTCATCTGCCTAGGCGGGGAAATCAAGGTTTATCTCCTGTCCCACTTTTCAGAACATTATAGCGTCTTGCCGTCTAGCACGTTCTAAAGTAATGCAAACAACTGTAATTGTTGCTGATGTGAAATCTAAAGCCACGGTCTATGAGTGTTTAAAACTCTCTGTCTCTCGCCAATGCTCCCTCAATTATTGATTTAGGTTTATTGCTCTATCAGCCTCTCTCCTGCCCCCCCTTCTCTTCTCCTCTCCTCTCCTCTCCTCTCCTCTCCTCTCCTCTCCTCTCCTCTCCTCTCCTCTCCTCTCCTCCTGGCAGCAGAGCTTCATCATGACCATTATAAATGGATGGTTGGAGGTGAGTCAGTGTCTCAGTGTTTATGTAAGCTGTTAATGTAACGTTCAAACTGCTGACAATAACTTTACAGCTGCTGGACCTTCCTCCCCCTAAACACGCACGCACGCACGCACGGACACAACGTATACAGTATGTGCTGTTGCACTTACATATTAATAACTATGTAATAATTACTATAGTATACTATACAGCAACAGCGTCATGTAGCATAATTAAGAATTGCATTCTGCTGTTGCCCTGTGTGCGTGCGTGCGTGTGTGTGTGCGTGCATATGAGTTGTGACTGCAAAAACCACAGACACCTGGTCTGTGTATTAAGTGCCATTATCCTGTGGGAACATTTGCCTGCTTCAGGAACTCTCTCATTTGTATCCCCCTCCCTCCCTCATCCTGAGCAAATGACACACAGACAGTCCCAGCTGGTGAAAAGCTGCACATACATATGCACAGTGACAGTTTGTCTTTGTCATCTTTACATGTGGGTCTCGGGTCCATTTGCAAAACACACTGCATTTGACTATAGCCGTGTAAATGGATATGCTCTGCTGAACTTTGAGACAACTTTACTGTAAACGTATGAGGGCTTTGTGTGGAGTTTAGTAGCAACACTCAGGGTCATATTGTTGTTGGCGAGACGGGACAAAGCATTTGTCTAGTAAAGTAGTGACTTACATGCATTCATACACTAAGAACGGTCCCACAGGCAGGGGTCCTTGAGGAGTTACAGCGCTGGAATCAAATGGACCCTTACGTTCCATTTATACACTCTCAGAGTCAAGGGTGGTACATTTATTAAAGTACTTAAACGGATATTTCACTTGAAAATAATTTGGGTCAGGCTTATGTGATAATGTGAACACCCCTGACAGTTTTTAAGTTGCTCCATTCAGTATGTATATAGATCCAGTCGCATGGACCTTTATACTGTATGTATATTGCAATAACAATACATAAAATCTCAAAACCCCAAAGGCACACGTGGACCTGACTCACAGTACCCCAGTGTTTGTAAGTGATGTAGGATCAGATCCCAGCAGTGTCTACTGGCCTGTGGCTACACTACAGCGTCTCCTCTCCCCAGCCTTCCTGCCGTCTGTCTCTGTCTCAAAGCTTTTCGTGAGATGGAGACAGAGTATAGGTGCCAGAAAAACAAGACTTGTTCTCCAAAAATATTCTGCGAGAAGGGGTCAAACGGTCCAGACTGTTATTCCGTTTAAACCGACGGAGCGATTGCTTGTGTCATCATAATAAGACAGTGATTGGGCCTGTCGAGGCGTCGAGTTTCAGCAATAACAGCGTTTGGCCCTTCCAAGGTACAATCGCCTCGGCTCTGCTCAGACTACACACACAGAGTCAGAAGAAGACGAATGGCCTCCGTAATGAGGAGAGAAAACGGTTCTACACACTGCAACCCAACACTGGAGCGCACAAAACAACATATGGAGTTCTGCCGTTCAGCTCCAGCAACGATAGAACGGCTCAGAACTAAACTGTGGAACGGTTCCGATCCCCCATACCAACTCCTCTTTGCATTTGTTTCTTTATTGAGACAGACAGTAGGAGAGCTGAGAGGGAGACAGTGTATAGGAGAGGGAGACAGTAGGACAGCTGAGAAGGAGACAGTGTAGGAGAGACAGACAGACAGTAGGACAGCTGAGAGGGAGACAGTGTAGGAGAGACAGACAGTAGGACAGCTGAGAGAGACAGTGTAGGAGACAGACAGTAGGAATGTTGACATGGAGACAGTGTAGGAGAGACAGACAGTAGGACAGCTGAGAGGGAGACAGTGTAGGAGACAGACAGTATAGGAAAGTTGAGATGGAGACAGTGTAGGAGAGACAGACAGTAGGACAGCTGAGAGGGAGACAAAAGCATGGTAGGATTTGACCTTACACCTGAAAGGATACGTTAAGTTGAAATACACAAACTCCACTGAGATTCATGTACACACCCACACATGTGCACATGCAAACTGTCGCACGCACGCACACAGCTCTCACTGTATGAGCAGATACAGTGAGAGGCTCGATGTTTTTCTCAGAGCTATACTTTGACACACACGCTGTTGATGGACACAGTCATTAGACAGGGATTTGAACCTGTCAGATATCACTTACATGGCAGCCTGTCTATAAGTGACCGAAACAAAGACAAGTTCAAAGCCACAGAATAAAAGCTTCAATCCCTATGAAGTAGCGGTGGTAGTAGTAGTATAGTAGCCAGGAAAATATTCCTTGTTTATGATCCTACACAAAGATCAACTGGAGAGGCAAGAGCTTTTTATCATTGCTGTCGGGCAGAAACCTCTTATCTCCATTTAGTTTTGGAGATAGTAAATTATCGCCCTAGTTGATTATACCACAGCATCACACAGAAGCATCAAAAGTAGCAGATCCACCAGCGACAAGTTTCTACTTTCCTGCTTGTGGATCTGCTACTTTTGCTCTTTTTGATCCCTGTAAAGTTTGAACATATGAGGGTTTCCCACAGACAGAGACGGTATTTTCTTTTGAAGGAGGTGGCCTTATACACTCCATCCTCGATACACTGACTGTCCCTGATGCCAACATGAAACCTCCACCCAGATTAGAATAGACTTTACACTGCGGGCGGCTCACATCTTGATGGTGGCATCGCTCCAACATTCCTGCAGCTGATCCCATAAAACCCACACCACTCTGACATCTGAGACCAGGCAGAGGGAATACACACACACACACACACACACACACACACACACACACACACACACACACACACACACACACACACACACACACACACACACACACACACACACACACACACACACACACACACACACACACACACACACACACACACACACACACACACACACACACACACACACACACACACACACACACACACACTGACCCAGCGGCCCCCGGCCAGCCAGACACTTAAGGAGCATTTCATCAAAAGCCACAGAGGATTTATTCACACACTCCATCTTAATTCAAGGTCACGGAAAAGAGAGCAGGAGAATATAGTATTATACCAGCACACATTATATATATATATAATATAGTATTATACCAGCACACATTTTGGCAGTGGTGTAAAGTAACTAAGTACATTTACTGCAGAGTAAGTAAAATGTTGAGGTACTTTTACTTTACTTGAGTATTTACAATGTTCAATACTTTTACTTCTACTCTGCTACAAATATTATACTCCACTACAAATATTTGAAAACTTTTTGTTGCTAGTTAGGTTCAGAAAATACTACAAGCGGCACTCCAAAATAAAAGATGCAAGACTGGCTCAGATACACATTCTTATTTATTGAGAGCGCTTGACGCGTTTCGGCCTTAATGGTACCCCAACGTTGTATTCATAGCTGAGCACCCGCTGCCTAAACAAAAACGCATCCAGAGGAAGCTCACCTGCCTTCTTCTTTTATTTTGTTACTATTTACTTGTCACTACGGTAGTTACTTTGTAGATTTTGATTATTATTACAAAACATACATAACCCACTTCAGCCCTACAGTTTTTAAACTTTGGCTATTTGAAAATAGTCAATCTACAACCTACTCTACAACACGCCACATCAATCTGCCTTCAAAAGATGTGTTATACATTTTAGACATAAAATCACAAGTTATCATATTATGATAACTTGTGAAATGGGATATTCTGCATAATGAGGACTTTTACCTTTGGTATACTTAAAGTATATTTTGATTGACTTTTGTACTTTTACTCAAGTAAATTTTGATTACCGGACTTTTACTTGTAACAGAGTGTTTCTACATTGCAGTACTGATACTTTTTAAGTAAAAAAAAATACTTTTTCCACCATTGGATGGCAGAATGGACGAGGGGAGGGGAAAAAACCGCGAAAGCCCGAGTTAGACTTTGTTGTGCACGTTATTATGCACTGTGTATATTCATATCGTCACCTTATTAAACTAATTGCCTAAGTCATTTTTTGCCAATTTTTTTTTTTTGCCTAAATCACCACCTGGTGATGCTGGCCACCTCTGGTAAACTCGCCCAAGCCCTAATGTAAAAGGCCTTCCTGTTACACCCTATTAAAACAATGGCCTATGTCAAGAGGGAGACTTAGGCCATATTATTTTGCCTAAGTCATAATAAAATGTGACTTAGGCCATTTTAACACACCTTTCAAAATGGGAGTGAATGGGACTGAATGGGAGGTAGGCCTACTGTTACTATGGGACTGATAGAATGGGAGTGAATGGGAGGTACTGTTACTATGGGACTGATACTATGGGAGTGCATGGGACTCAATGGGAGTGAAAGGGAGGTACTGTTACTATGGGACTGATACTATGGGAGTGCATGGGACTGAATGGGAGTGAAAGGGAGGTACTGTTACTATGGGACTGATACTATGGGAGTGCATGGGACTGAATTTGAGTGAATGGGAGGTACTGTTACTATGGGACTGATACTATGGGAGTGAATGGGACTGAATGGGAGTGAAAGGGAGGTACTGTTACTATGGGACTGATACTATGGGAGTGAATGGGACTGAATGGGAGTGCATGGGACTGAATGGGAGTGAATGGGAGGTACTGTTACTATGGGACTGATACTATGGGAGTGCATGGGAGGTACTGTTACTATGGGACTGATACTATGGGAGTGAATGGGACTGAATGGGAGTGCATGGGACTGAATGGGAGTGAATGGGAGGTACTGTTACTATGGGACTGATACTATGGGAGTGCATGGGAGGTACTGTTACTATGGGACTGATACTATGGGAGCGAATGGGACTGAATGGGAGTGAAAGGGAGGTACTGTTACTATGGGTAACAGTACCCGGCCAGGAGACAACCCACAGAGCCTAGTCCCTCCATGTGCCAGAAGTGTACGTCCCAGCCTTGGCAGAGTAGTTCTGGAGTAGTTCCAACGGATTGTGTGCCACTGGTTTTTCCCTAGTGGGACTGATTGAGGGTAGCTACTGGGACGTAAGTCGGGACTTGATCACTCCCGGCTGGGTCGCCTGAGTGAGGGGTATGATGTTGAGAGACCTGAAACCCCGTTGACCTCAGGATACATCACTGAGGATACGTCCCAGGTGCATCCATGCGATGTTTTTTAGTTATAGTTCTTCTATTTATAGTGACTCATAGGAATAGACTATGTGACAACCAGGTATAGTCTGGTGACCACCGGAGAGACGGGTGACAGCCGGAATGTAGACGGCACCCGGGTGAGCAGTATGGGTTAGCGCCCCAGCCTGTGTCCTCCGTGAGGATGAAGTCCAACAACCCTCGTTGAGGCCTTTGGGAGGGCCATGCAAGCAGCAAGCGGAACCGCAGCACCATGACCCTGCGGAACCATTGCCCACCACTCCTGAATGAACTGTCTGGTGCTGGGACTCTGGTGCAACGCACAGGTCCTCGCTCTACTCCTGGTGAGAGCAGGAGTGGACCTGGTGAGACGTAGGAGGGGCCCGGCCAGGAGACAACCCACAGAGCCTAGTCCCTCCATGTGCCAGAAGTGTACCTCCCAGCCCTGGCAGAGTAGTTCTGGAATAGTTCCAACGGATTGTGTGCCCCTGGTTTTTTCCTAGTGGGATTGATTGAGGGTAGCTACTGGGGCGTAAGTCGGGACTTGATCAACCCCGGCTGGGTCACCTGAGTGAGGGGTATGATGTTGAGAGACCCGAAACCCCGTTGACCTCAGGATACATCACTGAGGATACGTCCCAGGTGCATCCATGCAATGTTTTTTAGTTATGGGACTGATACTATGGGAGTGCATGGGAGTGCATGGGAGGTACTGTTACTATGGGAGTGAATGGGAGTTACTGATACTATGGGAGTGAATGGGACTGAATGGGACTGAATGGGAGGTACTGTTACTATGGGACTGATACTATGGGAGTGCATGGGAGTGAATGGGAGGTATTGTTACTATGGGACTGATACGATGGGAGTGAATGGGGTGTACTGTTACTATGTGACTGAATGGGAGTGAATAAAAGTGAATGGGACTGAATCGGAGTGAATGGGAGGTACTGTTACTATAGGACTGTCACTCCCATTCAGAGTGAAAGGGAGTGAATGGGAGGTAGCGTTACTATGGGACTGTCACTCCCATTTACTCCCATTCAGAGTGAAAGGGAGTGAATGGGACTGAATGGGAGTGAGTGGGAGTGAATGGGAGGTACTGTTACTATGGGACTGTCACTCCCATTCAGTCCTGTTCACTCCCATAGTATCAGTCCCATAGTAACAGTACCTCCCATTCAGTCCCATTCACTCCCATTCAGTCCCAATCACTCCCATTCACTCCCATTCAGTCCCATAGTATCAGTCCCATAGTAACAGTACCTCCCATTCACTCCCATACAGTCCCATTCACTCCCATTCAGTTCCATAGTAACAGTACCTCCCATTCAGTCCCATTCACTCCAAATTCACTCCCATTCACTCCAAATTCACTCCCATTCACTCCTATTCACTCCCCTTCAGTGTCAAATGTCTTTGTGCTATGATATTATTTTAAACACTCTGTGGCTGACCCTAAACCATGGTCTATTAAAAATAATTGGAATAAAACATTTTGCCTAAGTCACTTACCGCAGAAGTAATTTGGCCTAAATAACGTTTATAATTGCCTAAGTTAAAATAGATATGTTCAGATATTGGCCTAAGTCATTTTATCCTTACATGTTACATGATTGACATACACCATTATTTGTATGTCAATAGTCATATTTTTTCATAGTTTTTGGAATTGAAATAATTAAGAAATATAATATATTCTACATTTGGCACAGTTTTTTGTGTTTCCTGAAAACCTTGAAAAAATTACTTAGGCAATTAGTTTAATAAGGTGACGATATACGTTATTATGCACTGTGTATATTCATATACGTTATTATGCACTGTGTGTATTCATATACGTTATTATGCACTGTGTATATTCATATACGTTATTATGCACTGTGTGTATTCATATACGTTATTATGCACTGTGTATATTCATATACGTTATTATGCACTGTGTATATTCATATACGTTATTATGCACTGTGTATATTCATATACGTTATTATGCACTGTGTATATTCATATACGTTATTATGCACTGTGTATATTCATATACGTTATTATGCACTGTGTATATTCATATACGTTATTATGCACTGTGTATATTCATACACGTTATTATGCACTGTGTATATTCATATACGTTATTATGCACTGTGTATATTCATATACGTTATTATGCACTGTGTATATTCATATACGTTATTATGCACTGTGTGTATTCATATACGTTATTATGCACTGTGTGTATTCATACACGTTATTATGCACTGTGTATATTCATACACGTTATTATGCACTGTGTATATTCATACACGTTATTATGCACTGTGTATATTCATATACGTTATTATGCACTGTGTATATTCATATACGTTATTATGCACTGTGTATATTCATATACGTTATTATGCACTGTGTATATTCATATACGTTATTATGCACTGTGTATATTCATATACGTTATTATGCACTGTGTATATTCATACACGTTATTATGCACTGTGTGTATTCATATACGTTATTATGCACTGTGTATATTCATATACGTTATTATGCACTGTGTATATTCATATACGTTATTATGCACTGTGTATATTCATATACGTTATTATGCACTGTGTATATTCATATACGTTATTATGCACTGTGTATATTCATACACGTTATTATGCACTGTGTATATTCATACACGTTATTATGCACTGTGTATATTCATACACGTTATTATGCACTGTGTATATTCATATACGTTATTATGCACTGTGTATATTCATATACGTTATTATGCACTGTGTATATTCATATACGTTATTATGCACTGTGTATATTCATATACGTTATTATGCACTGTGTATATTCATTCATTTAGACTTTGTTGTGCAGGTTATTATGCACTGTGTGTATTCATATACGTTATTATGCACTGTGTGTATTCATATACGTTATTATGCACTGTGTATATTCATACACGTTATTATGCACTGTGTATATTCATATACGTTATTATGCACTGTGTATATTCATATACGTTATTATGCACTGTGTATATTCATATACGTTATTATGCACTGTGTATATTCATATACGTTATTATGCACTGTGTATATTCATACACGTTATTATGCACTGTGTATATTCATATACGTTATTATGCACTGTGTATATTCATATACGTTATTATGCACTGTGTATATTCATATACGTTATTATGCACTGTGTATATTCATATACGTTATTATGCACTGTGTGTATTCATACACGTTATTATGCACTGTGTATATTCATACACGTTATTATGCACTGTGTATATTCATATACGTTATTATGCACTGTGTATATTCATATACGTTATTATGCACTGTGTATATTCATACACGTTATTATGCACTGTGTATATTCATATACGTTATTATGCACTGTGTATATTCATACACGTTATTATGCACTGTGTATATTCATATACGTTATTATGCACTGTGTATATTCATACACGTTATTATGCACTGTGTGTATTCATATACGTTATTATGCACTGTGTATATTCATATACGTTATTATGCACTGTGTATATTCCCGGAAAACGGCCGCTCTACAGTACGAGCACACGACGTGATGTGCTGGTCTGCTATTTTTGGTGTGTGACAAACGGCGCACGACCCAAGTATAAATCACTCATCTTTGGACCATGGATGGAGTCAAAGGAGTTCCTGGCCAAACCCACACACTCCACACGGAGCAGGGCCAACAAATATCAATCGTGTTACACAACTCATTTATCTAACCATGATCCAGAGGTTACAAAAAGGACTAAAGCTGCCTTACTTAGCAGAGAGACGTGTTTCCTTTCTAAAGACTGAGGTTCGAGTGAAAACAAAGCTTTAAGACATACAGTTCTGTGTAGGTTCTCAAACGTTTTCATGTCAAGGATCCCCCCAAATGAATGTCTGGCCACGGAACCCACATTTGAAAATATTTTGTGCCAGGGACACCCGTGTGCTAAAATAAAAATAGCCACAAAATGATTGTGATTTCTGTATTAATTGCTGCTGCTGGGGACCCCATGGAACCACCCGCAACGACCCCATTTTTAGAACCACTACAGTATACTGTATGGTGGTGAAATGGGGGTGACATGACCCCCTTTAACACCGTCCGTAAGTTGTGTCTGACATCTGAGACGATGTGAGAAGCATCCACCACCACCCAGCCTTCAATCCCCGCATCAACGAGACACTTAAAAGACCTGCTTTCAAACGCAGCCTTGAATCCCTGGTGTTTAAGGAACGAATCGGTAAGATGAGCCCATAAACACATGGCGAGCTGGAGCGAATCCACACGACAGACCACTGACCTTCTGGAAGACCTATGCTCTCTCTCTCTCTCTCTCTCTCTCTCTCTCATCAATCCCACTATGACCCTCGCCCTCATTTGCCCATCTCTCTCTCTCTCTCTCTCTCTCTCTCTCCACACTTCTCTCCTCCCTTCCTTCCCTCACAGTGTCGCGTTACTCTTTCTATTCCTCCTTGTAGGCTAATAAAGTCAGTTCAATCCAAGCCACTACCTCCAATATAAAGTCAATACATCTTAGTGAATCAAGAAGACAGAGCCTTGCCGATATATTGACCCACTGGTGTTGACCCACAGAGTGTTTCCAGTGAGTCAACATGCACAATATCAGACAATAGACATTTAAAACAAGGTACAAAGGGAGTCTACCAACGCGCCTCAAGCCTAAAACGGCTGATCCGGTGCTTCACAGGTGCAAGGACATCAAAGTTGCATAAGGAGAAGAGACTGGAGCAGCACGGACATTTAGAGCCTTTTATTTAGGTGCTGAGTATACAAAACGACTAACGTTTCGACCTTGCGGTCTTCATCAGAGTCATAGGTGGTAGCATTTGGGCATGTCTTATATACAGGCTGGGCTATCAATGAGCCAATGACAGGATACCATATGACATGTAATAACCCGTTACTACCAGCAGTCTAGATAATGTAAGAGGGTGGCTATGGAAAAAACGCTGTTGAACAGTAAAATAAATAAAGTAAAAAAGTGATTTAACCATAAAAAAGCCATTGAAATATTGTTTTTTAATTTCGATGGCTTTTTTATGGTTAAATCACTGTTTTACTTTACTGTTCAACAGCGTTTCTTCCATAGCCACCCTCTTACATTATCTAGACTGCTGGTAGTAACGGGTTATTACATGTCATATGGTATCCTGGCTGTCATTGGCTCATTGATAGCCCAGTCTATATAAGACATGCCCAAATGCTACCACCTATGACTCTGATGAAGACCGCAAATAAAAGGCTCAGCACCTAAATAAAAGGCTCTAAATGTCCGTCTAAATGTCTCTTCTGTCTTCTCCTTATGCAAGTATAATTTATAGTCAGAATAAACAACTGCAGAGCGGATCACTGACCGCTAATGCAAAATATTAGCTTAAAGATTTAGCTTTAAGCTCCCCCTGCCTAGCCGGGGCGCCTGATGGAGGGGAAAGGAACTGGTCGGAATAACGTGTCCGTTCCACGCGCTACGTCTGGCCGGGGAAATTCCCCTCTGTCAGGTGAAAAGAAGCAGCTTGGACTCCTCATGCATAGAAGGAGGCATGAGGTCAGTCCGCTGCCCCCCCCCAGGTTGGCAGAGGAAGTGTAGCGCCCAGGATTACATTAGATAATTGGCACTGGGTGAAAAGAAAACTGGGTTACAAAATCGTGGGATAAAATTTTTAAAAAAAAAGAAAGAAAAAAAAGATTTAGCTTTGTAGTTCTGTAGCTTTTGCAGTAGCTACAAAGGTCGGATGCATCTTTGCATCTTCATTTGCTGACTTCCATTGAAAATGAATGGTAGACCGCAGCACAGAATACAGATGATTGCAGTGCTAATTGAGAGTTTGTCTTTTAAATACCATTCCTGGACATCCCCCCCAAAAAACTTTCTTTTGGTGGACCTGAAGTAGCTTTATATCCCCAAGATCACATCAT
Source organism: Protomyctophum bolini (assembly GCF_963924005.1). NCBI lineage: Eukaryota > Metazoa > Chordata > Actinopteri > Myctophiformes > Myctophidae > Protomyctophum > Protomyctophum bolini. The sequence goes on along the minus strand of NC_137862.1, from coordinate 22,328,927 downwards.
CATGACACCTTAAGTGTAGGTGGTAAAATACTGGGCCCAAAAAACACAGGCAAACTCAGTGAAATTATCTAAATTATATATTGTTATAACTTTAGCACTTTTAGTGTTTTACAGGCAATCCCAGACAAGCCGGGACATACAGTCAGTTAATACATAGGGGTTCTCAACGTTTTTGACCGGAAATGCTTTGGCAATGTCTCGGGACCCCCGCCCCGCCTCCCTCCTGACCCCCAATATAAATTGACTGCTACAATAACCTTAATAATAGACAATACACCATAAATAAATACTGAAACCAGATATAATCATTAGGGAAGGTGTTTGCATGTACTATGTGTACTATACAGTATGTAAACTCTTTTATTTCATTCAGTTGCTTTTTTTTAAATAATTTGGGGACCCCCCCGAGGGGTCGCGACCCACGGGTTGAGAACCCCTGAGTTAATACATAATGGTGATGATGCATCTCACTTTATCAGTGTACCAAGAAATCATGAATGGAACTTTTGTATAGAAAAGACTGGAGCAATGTGAAAGTGATGACTCCCTCCTGTAGCCACAAGGTCAACTGGAGGTCCAGCCTGAATCATGCAGGCCTGGTGACCTAGTAGTGAGTTGAATGACGTCTACAGTAAGTGAGCTACTGCAGCAAAGATCTCACCCAGACACGGTGGAATAGCATGGATCCCATTGGAGGGAAGCCGGTCGGGAAGGATGATAATAGTCATTGCATGTAATCCTACAGTACGGGCTGGGGGGAGGGTTGGATGGGAGGAGTAGGACGAAAGCTCTACGTCCTCCTGGTGGGGGCTCCTCCCTGGCACTATAGGTGAGTCGGTAGGATACAACAGCAGCGACAACACAGAAATGTGTGAGGGGAAGAATCAATTGGGGGAGAAAAGGGGATAGAAAGAAAAAGAATAACGAAACTGTGAGAGAAAGCAGCGTGAAATCAAATCAGACTCAGGGCGACTGTTCTACAAGTACATAACGGTCGTGAATATTATATCACCAATAAAATAATTTCCCTTTTAGTGCAGAGTTGCAGACAGACATCATGGACCACCAGCAAAATGATAATTGCATTTATATAGCGCCTTTATCCAAGGCACTTTACATATATTGTGCATTACATTCAACCATTCACACACACATTCATACAACCATGACGGCGGAAACCATGCAAGGCACCAACAAGCACATCAGGAGCAATTAGGGGTTCAGTGTCTTGCTCAAGGACACTTCAATTAGGGGTTCAGAGTCTTGCTCAAGGACACTTCAATTAGGGGTTCAGTGTCTTGCTCAAGGACACTTTGACACTAACTCTGGGGGAGCCCGGGTTTGAACTGGCTCGTTGGTGCCTTGCATGGTTTCCACCATCATGGTTGTATGAATCCGGCCACTCTACCCCTGAGCCACAGTCGCCCCAAAATGGTCCGCGGACCCCAGATTCAGGACCACTGCTGGGGTCAGTAGGTAGTGGGCATAGAGTCAGTATTGAGGGACATACACATTGTAGAGCCCCCATCATTTAAAAGCAGCCATTGTTGGCTCTGGGCTCTGAGCCTGGGCTTTATTTTCACAGCTTGCGTTGGAGGATATAAATCACACCACTTCAAAATGCCACTTGAGAGACGGCAGCAGAATATCCAAAGTTTACAGCTCTGCGTGTTGTTGACACAAGATACATAGAGCCGTTGGGAGGTGTTTTATTGATATCTTTATCTCCAGTGTGGTTGGCCTGTTCCTGTTTCTGATTAAAAATTAGACTTCACTATGATGACACTGGCACTGCACCTGGAAAATCAGTTTTTTTTTTATTGGTTGTGAACTATTTTGTGAGTTCACACACAGGCGGTTGGACGTTGCCAGTTCAAATCCCAAGCCAGGCAGTGGTTATAAGACAATATGTGCTGCACTCACTGCACCACAACGACACCCTTGAGCAAGGCACTTAGCCCCAAAATGCTTCCGGATGTACTATAATCACACTTTGTAGCTGAGGTGTTCTGGGGTCCACACCAGGTGCAGTTAATCAGGCTGATGGCCTAGTAGTGGTTAAAGATGGAGTGCCACCCATCATGGAGTGCCAGTTTCCACCCTAAAACATGATCATCAGGTCTTATTGTTATATAAGGAGGTATAATCTTTTCAAAAAAGTGTACAGTATTTGTTAAAATCATGCTTTTATGTGGACACGCCCACCAGTTCATTAAGTATGCCTGGTTTGCCTGGTGGGTGGTGATGGGTGGTGATCCACCTGAACTGAAGCCACACCCACAGCTGTAGTTGTATGATAAAGGGGGAGGGGTTAGTGGAAACGACCGGCAGCGACACAGCTTTACTTCCTCCTCTCGTTGCAGGCAGGTCGCTCCAATGAACTTCAGCTACAAATGTAATATCTATGTGTGCGCCGCCCAACAGTGCCACCCCAGGTCACATAGCGCTACTGCAGCTGTCCATGCTGAAATTGACATACATACACGGGGACAGACAGACAGCTGCGTGTTGGGCACCGCTCCAAAAGAAAGAATTGTATGACATGTGTGTCTAATAAATAAAATGATCTTAAAGAAAAAACGAATTATGATTCTTGGTTCTTGGTTTACCTACCATCACTACACTGTCTCTATGCATTTGATGTATGTGTTTATTAGTAAGCCACTCTAGATTAAGTCAATGAAAGTCAGCGACATGAAGATGCAAAGATGCATCCGACCTTTGTAGCTGCTGTAAAAGCTACAAAGATACAAATTGAAGCTGGGTTGGGTTCAACTTCCAGATGCAAAGCTTCAAAGCTACAACTGTAGCTGCAATGACACACGTCACTATGGAGTATGGACGCATGCTTAATGATGTCAACGACCATGTAAGCAACAGATTTAGCCTGATAGTTCAGACAGACAGACAGACAGACAGACAGACAGACAGACAGACAGACAGACAGACAGACAGACAGACAGACAGACAGACAGACAGACAGACAGACAGACAGACAGACAGACAGACAGACAGACAGACAGACAGACAGACAGACAGACAGACAGACAGACAGACAGACAGACAGACAGACAGACAGACAGACAGACAGACAGACAGACAGACAGACAGACAGACAGACAGACAGACAGACAGACAGACAGACAGACAGACAGACAGACAGACAGACAGACAGACAGACAGACAGACAGACAGACAGACAGACAGACAGACAGACAGACAGACAGACAGACAGACAGACAGACAGACAGACAGACAGACAGACAGACAGACAGACAGACAGACAGACAGACAGACAGACAGACAGACAGACAGACAGACAGACAGACAGACAGACAGACAGACAGACAGACAGACAGACAGACAGACAGACAGACAGACAGACAGACAGACAGACAGACAGACAGACAGACAGACAGACAGACAGACAGACAGACAGACAGACAGACAGACAGACAGACAGACAGACAGACAGACAGACAGACAGACAGACAGACAGACAGACAGACAGACAGACAGACAGACAGACAGACAGACAGACAGACAGACAGACAGACAGACAGACAGACAGACAGACAGACAGACAGACAGACAGACAGACAGACAGACAGACAGACAGACAGACAGACAGACAGACAGACAGACAGACAGACAGACAGACAGACAGACAGACAGACAGACAGACAGACAGACAGACAGACAGACAGACAGACAGACAGACAGACAGACAGACAGACAGACAGACAGACAGACAGACAGACAGACAGACAGACAGACAGACAGACAGACAGACAGACAGACAGACAGACAGACAGACAGACAGACAGACAGACAGACAGACAGACAGACAGACAGACAGACAGACAGACAGACAGACAGACAGACAGACAGACAGACAGACAGACAGACAGACAGACAGACAGACAGACAGACAGACAAAGTGCAGACGTCACTCCAGACATGAGTCTAGTCTGCTCTGAATTCACACACAGCAGTCTTATAAACACAATGGATTGGACTCATTAGAACTTTTTACAGCGCTGCCTGCAACAACTCGTGATTCGCTTCGGGACGTTTTATGGCGGAGCAGGGCAGAGAGAAATGGATCATAAAAAGGCAAATCTAGCTGGTGGTGAGAGTTGTTGGAAGCAGAGAAACAGGCTGATAAAGTCGCTGTGTGTGTGTGTGTGTATTCTCCAATGTACATTGAAAGTCACTACGTGATGTGACTGACAAAACTGTACAGTTAGTGAGACAATGGACTGGCCTAAACACACACACAACACGTGACTATGTGATTACGTGATTATATTCCACAGTAAAGGTGAGGGTGGACCCCCAGGTCCCCAATTTTGAATGGGTTTATATTGCTTCGCGTCTCTCCCATCTGTTGAATATGGTGAACAGTGATGACCAGTATGTGAGAAGGCTTTCTCGTTCTTCTCTTTTCTTGGACCTAAAAAGACGCAAGGTCCCCCTGGCGAGTAGTTCGGACTCTAGCTTCCTAGGCTTCAAGAGGAAACCCAATGGAAATCTGGACAGTCGCTCTCCTGGCTTTGGTGTGTGGTCGGACTGGCCAGACCTAAATGGCATGTGCTGCTGGGTCTAACTCTGAGTTCTGTCTCTCACTCTGTGTTAAAAAATGTTGCCATTGATGAGTGCATTGTTGTTTTTACTTTGAAAGCGAGATTACAGGTTCTACCTGGTTCTATCTAAACTTAATCTCTCCATCTGGTTTCTAGGCAATCATGCTCCTCACTGTATCCATCATGGCCATGAACAAATAGCTGAAACCATGTCCCACATCTTAAATGGTTGCCATGTTTACAGGGGCCTTTACATAAGTAGGCATGACAGAATAGTGGATTTGAAATCGAAAGACATCTCTTCCATTGTCAGGTCCTCCATCATGTTTTATAAGCATTCTACTGTGAAGCCGAGGATGTTTAACCTGTGTAATGATGATTCTGTGTTCTCTAACATTTCAGCTAACACCCCTGATGTCATTGTTGTAAATGAAAACCATTCTCGAGGTCGGCTGTACCTTTCATAACCCATTGAATCGGTCCCTTTGTAAGCCATGTGGGGGTGTTAGAAAAGAACCCAAGTTGGGTTATTTAGTTTCAGGCATTTTTTTGTGTGTGAAATTCCCTAAAAGGGCACCATTCGAAAGAAAAAAACAAGGTCACAACGCCTTGTAGATCAGTGGTTCCCAAACGTTTTCATGTCAAGGAGCCCCCAAATTGACACTAATTGGCCCGCGTACCCCCATTTGAAAAAATATGCCAGGGACCCCCATAAGACAAGACTTCTACGGCTCAATAGCAGTGATTCTCAACCCGTTTAATTTCAAGGACCCCCATTTTGACATCCATTAGTCTATGGACCACCATTTAATGGCATTTATATCTCTGGGACCCCCAATTTATTTTGTGAAATCAATGTTAATTTAACTCTGAGAGTGTACAAATGGAACAGGTCCATTCGGTTCCATTTGTACACTCTCAGAGTTACAGACCCATAAGGGTCCATTTGGTTCCAAACTATCATCTAGCTGGGGACCCCCTGGAACTCCCTCAAAGACCCCTGTAGATCAGCTGTTTTTGGGGCGTACAACATGCATTTCTACACAGAGGACAAAATCTTTCAACGTAAAATGTTGTGTTCAAGTTCTGGGAAAAAGCTACTCTCCTGAATGCTGCCTCCAGGTATGGCATGGAAAGGGCATTTCTTTCACCATAGTTGCTGCATTCATGGTCTGGAGAGGGCAGTTCTTTACAGACGCTTAAAAGGGCAGGGGCTCAAGCCCCCTTTGATGCCTGTGCGTGCACGTGCCTGGGTACTTTGATGTGTGTGTGTGTGTGCACGTGCCTGGGTCACACACGACCTGAAGCAACACTTGGCTCACAGAGCGACATAAATGTACCACTGGAGATCAACACAGCTTCGCTTCCCAGATGCAGTGGTTCTCCGACATTTCAGACTGCAATCCTCTAAAAGAATCCTATTTAGAACCCGTGGAACATAAGGGATGACCCCAATAAAGGCTACGATACGATATAAATGAATAAAGAACATCTATACCATAGCACAGATATACGGCTCTACTCACCTCCACGATGTCGGAGTTGGTCCTGCTCTCGTGCGGCTCGTTGTACTCGGTGTATTTGAGCAGCACCTTGTCCATGTCCGTGGAGGCGTACTGGAACAGCTTGTTGGTGCTGTTGAAGATGATCAGGGCGATCTCACAGTCACACAGCACGCTCAGCTCGTAGGCCTTCTTCATCAGGCCGAACTTCCTCTTGGTGAAGGTCACCTGGAGGAGGCACACACAGCACACAGAGGACACGATTGGAATGACAGACTGAGTACGGATCTGGGACGGTTGGTGTCACCGTTGTTTTGTTTATAATCAAAGGTGGTGTGTTTTGTATGTCAAACAGCTGTGTGTTTGGTTCACATGGAGTAAAGCAATAAAACCTCATGACTGATAAAATGTGGTTAACATAGGATATTATAATTGTCCGTGCGGACAATGTACAGAAAATATACTAAGGACCTATTCCATGGATGAAAAAGCTAAATAAAATGATATTTTGTATGGCCAAGACCTTGTGAAACAAAGAGGAATGGTCGGTGTCGTCATTCATTTATAACCAAAGATGGTGTGTTTTGGGAGCTCTATATTCTGATCATCATCAATCATTGATATATAGAGTGTTTGTTCAATAACAGGGCTCTCCCCTTTTCTCCAGTGCTTTAATAAAAGAAAATACATTTTCAGTGCAGAACACCATCAATTTGATCCAATCATGACTCGAGACAACTCATTCATTCATTCATTCATTCATTCAAATTTTATCTATTCTCTAAATTTCACTAAGTAAACTCATTCACAGTGTCATTGTGTAATACAATATGACATAAAACATCACAAAAGATTACGAAAAAGAAAAAAAGGCATACATGTGAAATACATAAGGTTTACTAATAAGAGTCAACACAAATGTCAAAACAATCTCAAAACAGATACATATTGTGTGGATCTGTATGCTCACCAAGGTTTTAAAACGCCTCAAGGGTACCAAAGTTGTCAATTTTAATGTTGTTTGCAGGTCATTTCATGTATTAGGGCCACAAGCTATAAAAGCAGATGTACCAAGTTCCGAGTTAACGTTTGGTACCTTGAATTTGGGGAAATGACTTGATCGGGTGTGGTAGGGTTCAGAGTCCCATTTCAGAAATGATGAAATGTATCTAGGACAATTTCCAAGCATGGCTTTATACAAGAACAGGTGTGAGTGCAGTTCTCGCCTCTCTGCCAGGGAGGACCATCCAACCCGTAATGAATCTAATCGATGAGTGGTCTAGGGATTTAAGGGTGGACAGATACTGCTGCATGTCTATAGATTATGTCCCCATAATGCAAGATAGGAACACTGCCTCAACTACCCTCTTCCTGCTAATGACAGGAAAGCTGTCTTTATTTCAATACAAATAAAAAACTGAAACAAAATACAGAATACAGGATAAAAGGACAATTTGGAAGTGAACTTTCTTTCTTTTTTTAAATCGACCTTGTGGCAGGGTAGTGTAGTGTAGTACTTTTTACACTCCAAATATTAGATAAATACTGTGGAGGGACAGACAGCACTACAGTATAAATAATACAGTAGTGTGAGAGAGAGAGAGAGAGAGAGAGAGAGAGAGAGAGAGAGAGAGAGAGAGAGAGAGAGAGAGAGAGAGAGATTGATTCAATAGATGGATCTGCCTGTAACATGATCCATAACCAGACAGAGAAGACAAAAAGTAAAGACAAAGAGAAAGTACAGTAAGGCAGACACCCAGTCACAATTATTACATGGATAGGCATCTACGTAATAATTAATCGTAGTTATTTTGCATACTCGTCATAAATGTTCCTATATTTAAAAAAACTATTGGAAATAGTAGAACTAGTTCTTTGTCATAATATGTGCCCTGTGCAACTTTTAAAAGACAAGCTCTCAAGTGAGGAAAGGACAGAGAACTATAAAAGAAAAGACTTGTTGAATGATTCATATTTGCATGTAGAGCCAAAGTGTTTTCATGTGACCTGCTCTGCCATCACAATGTCTGTTTTAACAATTAAGAGGTGTGTCTAACATGTAAAAAAGAAAAAGGAAAAAAAAAGAAAGGAAAAATGTGTTAAGTACAATTTATACTTCTTTTCCCACATTAAATGGACCGCTAATCTCCATAATGTAATGAGGTCATATTTTCAACAGGGTATAATTTAAGTGTTTCTTGGTTTTATATTCATATAGCCAAATGCACCTTCAACCACTAAACCCTATGGCCGGTGTCCCACAGGGGTTTATACTGGAACACTACACTAAACCCTATGGCTGGTGTCCCACAGGGGTTTATACTGGAACACTACTTTAACCACTACTTTAACCACTAAACCCTATGGCCGGTGTCCCACAGGGGTTTATACTGGAACACTACACTAAACCCTATGGCCGGTGTCCCACAGGGGTTTATACTGGAACACTACACTAAACCCTATGGCCGGTGTCCCACAGGGGTTTATACTGGAACACTACTTTAACCACTACTTTAACCACTAAACCCTATGGCCGGTGTCCCACAGGGGTTTATACTGGAACACTACACTAAACCCTATGGCCGGTGTCCCACAGGGGTTTATACTGGAACACTACACTAAACCCTATGGCCGGTGTCCCACAGGGGTTTATACTGGAACACTACTTTTCCCCCCTCTACAAAATCTCTTTGACGTATACAGTATGTAGCCGATTAATATTAATATTTCTCTGACACCTCCTCTTAGAAAATAATACATACAATGTGTTTCTTGTGTATTTTATCGCATTTAGACCCGAGACCTGAATTCTAAAAACGTATTGTCTACTCTAAGACACAGAGGTGCATGAAACACAGAGGCAGATCCCGGCATGAAAGGTATAACAACGTACAGGTTACATCAGGTCTAAATGGGTTAATGTCGGTTATCCGTATTATGCCTGAAACCTTATAGTTCACAATGTACATATACATGCTACTGTATAGCTGCACTAGCGTAGCCTGGCTAATAAGCCAAGCCGAATCAGCCGTTGGCAAAAGAAATTGCCTGCCGGATCCCGCGACAGTGTTGTGTGATATTAGTCTGGCTTATTAACCAAGCTAGCACTAGCGAGGTCGTAGAGGTCGCAAAGGGGAGCGTAGGTGAAGTGTCACTGGGTTCATCCAGTGGGCACAGAACATTTATTTTTAAATTGAGAGAAGCAGAGGGAAAATGTGCTATGGCGGCATTTGATAAGCAGGGAGTTGGCTAGACAGACGCACAGCACAACAGATAAGACATACAGACAGATAAACGGATAGTGACAGACAGACAGACAGACAGAGAGAGGTGCACAAAGGAGGTAAAAAAGGAACTATAGTAAAAGGCATAAATGGTGCTCACGGATTTTTCAAAAATAGCAGACCTACAAGCTCGTAGCGCGCCATGAGCTTGTAGATCTGCTATTTTTCAATAGCTAAAGCATAACATAATGCTAACACCAAAATGGGTTAAAAAGCAACTGCCATTAGGGCAAAAACGGGCTCTGTACCATTCTGTTCAAACAGAGTCAGGGTGCTAATATTGTGCATGCATGGCTCACTGGAAACACTCCGCTAAACCAGTGGGTATCAAAGTGTGGTCCAGGGACCCTATGGTAATCGGATTAGATATATAGGATGATGCAAAACTTAACAGTTTACTGTCTAACATGTCAGTACCAGCAGGTTTGTCACATGGCAGTGATGACAGCAAGTTTTCAATGTCAAAGCTACTTACTTGCACAAAATCAAACTTACAGTTTTTACCATTCATTATGTGATTTTCAATTAATTTGCATGAGGAGGAACCATCAGATTTTCTCTAAGAGTTTCAACCTTGCTTGTACAGTAGTTGTTAAAGTATGTGGCAATTTCAGCTGGTTTAGTCAGAAACTCTCCATTGATTTCAATAAATGAGTTAGTCTGGAATGCAGATATTCCCATTATTTGATTGAATATTTTAATATAATAATTGTTTTCCATTATTTGTGGAGTCATTGATTTTATTCATATAATATTCTTTCTTTTTGCCTCTATTTTAGTTACATGATTTCTTAGTTTACGGTATTCCATTCTGTGAGAAGCAAACCAGATGAGTCAGCCAACTTTGTAGCTTGGTCACGCCTGATTTGAGATCATTGTCAATCCAGAGGGCGCCCTGACAGTTGTTTTCCTGACAGGAGCATGTTTGTCTACAATCTGCAAAAATGATTTCATGAATATCCCCAAAGCGACTTCTGGGTCCTCCTCAAGACACACAGTTGACCAGTTAACATTTTTTACTATATTTCAATAAATATAATAATAAACTTCATCAATAAACTATCATTGGTAACACCTAGTAAGGAAGAGGCCCAATTTCCTACCTATATGGCTACTGTGCATATGGAGCCTTTTGACAGACTGACTGACAGACAGACAGACAGACAGACAGACAGACAGACAGACAGACAGACAGACACTCGGTTTCTCCCTCTCTCTCATGCCACACCACTCGCTCTCCTCAGAGTTATGAAATATGTAAAAGTAAGAATGCTCTCATGAGTACGGCTGTCATCTCCTAACAGCTGCCTGGCTAGAAGGCTCTGTTAGGCTCTGCTAAGTATGCTGCCCTCTAGAGCAGTGCTTCTCAACCAGTGGTCTGGGGACCACCAGTGGTTCTTGAAAGGGTTCCGGGTGGTCCCCAGCTAAATGATGGAGAGATGGTAACCACATGGACCCTTATAGATCTTTAAAGGTGTAAGGAAACGGAAATGGTGGACATTTTTATTTTGAAGTTTCAGCTTGAAACGCTGCATGGCTCTGAAGTTTCTGAACCAAGCGTCGCATCCCTCCAGGCTATGGGGTCTCAAAGTCTGTGACTTCCTGCACGTGAATTTATTTTGTAAACAAAGTGACAGAGAGACGTTGGGAAAAGCCAGCTGATTATTTCTAACTTTTACACAACCTATATACATATTTTAGCGTGATGATTAAGTTTAAAACAAGTAATACACTGTCTGGCTGTCATCTTGAGGGGGGTGCGTCGGAATGCCGGTGTGTAACCCATCTTGAATGAAATGGAGTAGTTATTTAATCAAAACCAGCTGTGGAGGGTGACAAAGAAGCAATGGGAATTAAACTGGTGAGCTTCATTTTTATTGGCTTTTATTGATGTGTATCTCTACACGTCATGATGCAGCACATTTTCGTTTTCAGGAAGTAATTTGGACTTTTGATATAAAAACACACAATTTGCCCATTTTTGCCCATATGATGACCACGGATATGGTCTAAAAGTGCAAGTATTTTTCATTTCACTACACCTTTAACTCATGAGAGTGTAAAATAAAAGCAAATTTCATTTTACGCTTTCAAGAGTTATTATTGTTAAGCATCTGCATTACTTAATTTACAAGAAGTCTACACAATTAGAGAATTAATGTACTGTATAAGAATTGTTATGTTACCTCGCCTATGATAGCACATCAATACAGGAATTGTGAACAAAACCTTATACAACGACAACAAAATATTGTAAGGCTTGGGTCTTAGAGGCTAAAACTCTGGTGGCTCGTGGCTCAATTCCCGAATAAATAATGGACCTTGACCTTGGGATGTCTTCTCTTCTCTACTGTGTACTGTCTGCTGTCTCAACACAGAACAGGTACGAAGTAGAGCCCGAACGTTGCCCTGATGTTTGGATAACTCTTTAAAATTGCTATTTTGGGCTTTTTTACTATTTTGGACGATGCCAAAAATAAAGAGATTGAAAATTACATAAATCAGGACACATCAGCTGCATATTTTGCAGATACCCATCATCAAAGTCAAGTCAAAGTCATACGATTTGTCACACACGTTACTGCAGTGAAATTTGTTCTCCGCATTTGACCCATCTCTTGGAGTGGTGAGCCGCAGCCAAGGAGCGGTGAGCTGCAGCCGTGCCACGCTCGGGAATCATTTGATTAGTAGATTTGACCCCCCAATCCAACCCTTTGATGCTGAGTGCCAAGCAGGGAGGCATTGGGTCCCATTTTTATAGACTTTGGCATGACCCGGCCGGGGATCAAACCCCAACCTCCCAGTTTCAGGGCGGACACTAACCACAAGGCCACTGTCTGCCATCATGTCATCAAAATAAGTCATCAAATATTGGCCTGATCAATTCAATCGAATCCACTGTATATTGATATTGAACTGTATAGCACATTTCACAACTCATGGTTTACAAAGTGCTGTACAGAAAGTTAAAAAGCTAAATACACTGTAAAGCAAAAACAACAGCAAGACCAGACAGTACAAAATAATAACACAAAAATAACAACAAAGCCAAACAAAACCCACAGAAACTCTCAGAATTAAAAGTGAGATTTAAATCTCACTTCTCAGTCTCGATGGCGGGGGCCAGTTTGACATGGGAGGGGAGCTCATTCCATTTGGGGGCTATGGCAGAAAATGCTCGGTCACCTCTGGTCTTTAAACGTGCCTTTTTGTGACCTCAAGATTCAACCGGCCTGCAGACCACAATGGCCTTGAGGGAGTATAAACCTTTATGAGATCAGAGAGATACTGAGGTGCCAGTCCGTTCAGTGATTTAAAGATAAAATCAACTCTAAAACGAACAGGGAGCCAGTGACGAGAGGCCAGAACAGGTGTAATGTGGTCACTGCGGTCACGCCTGCGGGTTCCAGTTAGGACACGCGCCGCAGCATTTTGGACCAGTTGTAGACGTGCCATGCAGGCCTGGTTTATGAAGCCAACATACAGTGAGTGCATCAGTCAACGGACTTGGTCTAGTATGTGTCCGTGTCCACATGCTGGCCTCCGGTGTGTCACAGGCCTCTCTCTGAGCCGGTCATCACCAACACACAAGCTGCTCTGACCCGTATGACCTCTGACCTCTCCGTGTTTTGACCGTAGTACTGTCACTACCCCGTCATTATTTACCCTCCCAGCATGACTCATCAGGTTACAACAACATGCTGGGAGGGAGTTGCATCGTGGACGTGATGACGTTATGTTTTCACCACAATGTTCTGAGAAACAACTCTCCAGAGTTCAAATGAGCTCTGAGGAACTTGGTGTGTAGATTAAATATTACTGCCTTAGCCCAGTGGTTCTCAAATGGGACCCCCCAAAATGACATGTCATCTGAAAATAATCTTAGTTAAAAATGTTGGCACGCCCAGTGCACCCCCTCCCCTCCCCACCACCTGCGGGGTCGTAGACTAACATCTATAGAATTGGTGAATGACAAAACATACTTACAGTAGTTACTCTGAGTCTGATATGTCTATACTCTATGTTCTGCAGTGTAATATTCTACAAAAATTAGTCTTGTATGTTCAGTACCTTGACCTTGCATCCACTGCTCAATGTTCTTTGGTCGGGTTACCTCAACAACAACAAAAACATTTTATGTGTGAAAATCAAACTCGAATGGATAAGTGTTTTTCATCAGCGTTATGTAACCACTAAACCCTAGTTGACCGGCGTCCCCCAGGGCTCTGTACTCGGTCTGCCCCTTTATTACCTCTACAGTACACCAAATCTCTTTGTTGAAAATAGCCAATCAAAAAGCTCACAAGCTGAGCTTGTAGATCTGCTATTTTTGCCGAATGGTCACCTATTAAAAAAGAAAAAAGAAAAGAAAAGCTTATTTATCGCATTGTAGCTTTCATGGGCATATTTTTTATGCATTATTTATATTCTTGTAATGATGATACCCCAGGCCAATCCCAGTCGTGAAATTAATATCTGAAACACACACAGTACAACGCAGCTTAATGTTTGTCTCTCCCATCTCAGAACCTGACAGCATCATGATGAGTCAACAGTTCCTGGAGAAACATACTCCACAAATGGTCAGAGAGACATAACTTTAGCCAATTAACTATGATTCATATGGAAGAGCCATATCTGAGAGGGAGGTGAGCAGTACTGTGTCAAAACCATGGGCGGATGAGCAGCACTGGGTCAATAGTTATCACCGCTCCAAATTCTGACACAGCATAAATTATTCATCCAAACACAAACAATTCATTTTAGTTTTATGGCGCTGCATTAGGTTATTGGTTGTACCCAGACCCAGACAGACTAGTGAACAGGGGCTGCAATAGGCTCTAGCCATATTGGATGGGGAAACAAAATATTTCTGGAGACGGCCATAGCCGAGTGGTTAGTGAGCCTGCCCGGGCAGCCAGCGGCCCTGGTTGTCCCAGGTTTGTTTCCAGGACAGCAGTGTGTCCTGGAAGGACAAATTTCACGTGTGTGCAAATAAAGTGACAAAAAAAACACCTAACCGTAGCCCTATAACCCTAACCCTAGCCAATCAAACACACGGTAAGGCGGGTCCTGGATGCTGGAACAGCGCGGTGGGACCCTGGAGCTTTGGTGGGATTCCAAATCACGCACCAAGGACTGGGGACTATTCTATTCTACTTCCTTCACAGGTCTTACCAAAGATACTAATTAAGGCTCTGTTCCGTTTAGTGTAGCACAGTGGTTCATTTGATTCCATTTGCACACTCTCAGAGTGGGTCTTCCACATTTGGGCACTGAAATCTGGTGCTCAAATCAAGAAAAATGCAAAAAGTAAAGCACTCTTCCGGGTGCTTCAACCGCTGGTGAGCAAGTTGAAATGAATAGCTGAATATATTATAAGTTATAACACTGTTATAATATATCTAGAGGATGGAATTAACACTATGTTTGAAACCCACTGGTGTGGCAGAGTGTTTCCAGTAAGCCAACATGCACAATATCAGCACCCTGATATTGAACAGAGCCATCATTAGTATCATTGGTAAGACCTGTGAAGGGAGAAAGGAAGAGGCCCAATTTCTTTCCAATATGACTGCTGTGCACAGAGCCTATTCAGGATGCAGGGATGTTGATGTTGGGACTGAGAGGGTTATGGTTTTCGGTTTGGAAAAGGTTGTTTAAAACCATGATTTATCCCGGGAATGGGTTTGAGGAGCATACATGTTTACCTTTTATCAACAATACGCTGTTTTATACTCATATAGCCAACGGTATACATATTTAACCACTAAACCCTAGTATACACTTCATTGGCCTGGCCGGTGTCCCACAGGGGTCTATACTAGGACACTACTTTTCCACCTCCGCTCTACACACCAAATATCTTTGTTGAAAATAGCCGATATACAAATTTACAACGTGCATGTTGTGAGCTTGTGCATCAGCTGGTTCCAGCAAACATTTGGCTATTTGTCTGAAGATGTTCACCACATTATGACATGCCAGAATAAGGCCTACTAGGGTTCATGTGGTTAATATGATAATAATATTTCTCTGAGACCTCCTCTTGAAAATAACGGATGGTTGTGCTCACTATAAGAGACAATGAACAACTACTATGATTCTGAGCAGAAATATTAAAATAAAAATGCCTCACAGCCCCATCATCCAGTTAATGTGCAATTTTAGCCACTTTATCCCTTTATATGTTGGCTATTCAAAGATAGCAGATCTACAAGCAGATTGCACATCTGTTATTTTTTAAAACTTTCTGAAAAATACCTAAAATGTTTGGAAACTTTTGAATCATTTTGAATTTTTTAAGCAAGGACAGTCCACGGCCGTCCTTGACATGATAAAGTTTGACTTTGAGATGCACTCGGCTCGAAGAAGCCTTCGAATAAACTAGACGAAGCCATCAGTGCCCATACAGAAACGGCCTGACAACCCAACATCAAATATAAACTTCACCCCCCTCCCAAACTATATTTACTTCCCGGCCGCATCCCTATTTCCAGAACCTGCAGGGCTGACTTCCAGACAGACTGGTATTTGTTGGTTGTGTTTAGGGGGCTGATATATATAGAGGAGACAGACAGAGAGGGATTCCAGTGGCCAGGAGTGTGGTGCATGGCTGGGACCGGGCTGGGAAGATGAAGAGGCAAGGGAGGGGAAGTCAAGTCGACTCAAACATTGTTTGTATAACATTTCATTTACAGGGATGTTTTTTTTTTTTTTTTTTATATAATCTCAGTAAAATGTATAATTCGTCATCTTCATTCCTTTTTAAATACACTTTTATAAATATGTTTCATAACATTGGAAAATAATCTTAAAAAAAACGTTTGTTGGGAAAACCATAATCTTCTATCGTCTCTGGTCGGGTGGAAACCTCATAATAAAACTGTTACTTTTTCAGGATTAAAATTCAAAAGCATCAAAAGTAGAGGATCGACAAGCTTGTGGATCTGCTACTTTTGATGCTTTTATGTGACGCTGTAGTATCAGGCTTATTGTCACATCACAGTGGGTGAAATTAGATTTTGTGCATATACAGTAGTTCCCATCGTGTCAAGTAAAACAAGAAAAGGAAGAAGGGGGGGGGGGGGGACACAAACGGTCTCTTTTAGCTTATATAAGGGGTTTCAGAAATGAACAAGCCTGTTTCACAAACGGAACAACCGTTTGTATGCTCAAGAAGTAAGCATTTAGGAAAAAACACAAAAAGTTAGAATATGGAGAAAAGAGGTTTCTGCCCGATAGCAGCGCTATATGCAACTATATGGTAATCAATTACTTCATTGTATTCAGATCTCCAGGGATCCAAGAGATAAAACATAAACTGCCTGATTCTGGGTCATTCTGAATAATAAATCTGATCCTGATTAAGTGAAATATGCATGCATTATATGTTTGTTTTGGATAACATAACCAACAAGTATGTCGGAACAAAATGACAAGGGTTTGTTCTAGTCCTAACGCTAACTTCTGAGAAATGCCACACTGTATGCGCTCTATCTGTCTAGCTGTGACTCCACCCTTGCTAATGATGGGGTACCGTTTGGTCCAACGCTAAACCCCAAATTACTGCCCTCACCACCAGCAAGCACCAGCTGTGACCGCTGACCACTCTGAAAAGCAAAAGGGCCTTCGAGGGATCTTTATGGCGGTGGTTCTACCCTTCGTCGGGTCTACTGCTGGATTTCTACTCAACCTGGTAGTTAGCTTGATTTCAGTCTGTGTCTTTGAGTCTAAATTTGTCCCAGATTATTTCGCTGGAAACAAAAGCCAGCGGTTCCTTGGTCTGCAGGGTCCCCGGATACTGGCGCTGAGAGAACCACTGTGTTCCTCTGATAGTGGGGCGGGTGCCCGGAATGGTTCCCTGAGAGGAACGCCTTTGTTAAATGATCATGAGATCTGTTGACGTTGCCGTCATCCTTGCACATAACAGTACAAAACAGTGAAAACACTGATGCTGGCCTAACCAAAGGTATGGCACCCCTCCCTCCAGCTCACTCTGAACTAACACAGGGAAGCTGTCTGAACCTTCCCTAAAACATCCGGGACAACGCTCCACATGTCCCAGACTCTTCTTCTCTCTGGCTCCCAAACTGTGGAACAAACTCCAGTGCAGTTTAGAACTTCACTCTCAATTTCCCGCCGGAATCTGAAGACTCATCACTTCAGACTCCACCTAGGTCCGGCCGTAGCACGTGACCTTGCCTTGATGACCATGCAAAGGTAAAAATGTAATTTAGATAGTGTCATAAAGACACTAAGACAGATCCTAGGTGCAGTTATTTATCTGTCATCCTACAGTTTCTATAGTTAAAGGTAGAGTAAGTGATTTCACTTAATTCAAATATCACTTATTTTTTTGTTTTGTTGTGATAATCCTCTCTACTATAGAGTGTACTGACCATATAAGGAGTTCCTCCCTGTCCCCAGTTAACCCCTGGGGGTCAAAAAACCTTAGGTTTCGTTTTTGACTCTCTATCCTGATTGGACGAAGGCTTAGGTCCCACAGCCAAAAACTAAACCTAAGGTTTTTTGAGTGAAATCACTTACTCTACCTTTAAGGTTTTCTTTTAAATATATTATACCGTTTAGACTTAGCTAGGTTCTTGATTTGCCTATGATCCTAGATTAGTGACTAGTGAGGGACTAGTACTAGCACTGTCTCTCTGCATTTGATGTACAGTATAAGTGTTTACCTTGCTTACTGTAAGTTGCACTGGATAAAGCGTCTGCTATATGCCTAAATTGTAAATTGTATCCGGAACAGCCATAAAGTAAGCTTCAGTAATTAAATCAATAATGCCATAAGTACAGAAGTAGCAGTGTCAGAACCACAGTGTTAAATGTTGAAATATTCCTGTGTTTCTAGAAGGATTGTACCAGCACAAGAAGAGTATTGAAAGTTAATTATGAGGACAAAAGAGAGTGAAAGAGAGGCGCAGGTAAACAAACAAAAATAGGTTGTCTCTGTCGGGTGGAAACCTCATACAAAACTGTTACTTTTCATGATTCAAATTCAAAAATAGTAAAAGTAGCAGATCTACACTGTAGAATGATCAAGTAAAAGTAGGGCATTGATTTACAAAAAAGAAAAGAAAAAACACAAAAAGTTAGATTATAGCGATAACATTATAACGATAACAACAATATCATATCATATCATATCATATCATACAGTATATCATGTCTGACCTGTCTGTTCCTCTCGTCCACTATTCTGGTGATCTGAATCTTCTTCCGCCCCATGGCAATTACCACTTTCTGTTTCCTCCACCAGGCGAACGATGAAGAATGAGCAGTAAACGTCCCAGTGGTGACCGTTCCTGAGCAGACCTTCAGCACATAGTTCCACTGTCAGACCTTCAGCACATACTGTAGTTCCACTGTCAGCTGTAGAAGTCCAATATCTGTGTCTGTCCTCCTGCAGAAAGAGAGGGACAGGACAATAGAGTGTGAGTGGGTGAGTGGGTGGGTGACTGACTGACTGACTGACTGACTGACTGACTAGAAAGTATTTGGGCAACAGTTACATTTTAGCTTTAAGATTATTTGATTAATCCAAAAAGTTATAGTTGCAGCCCTGCAGAACTAGGAAGAGACAGGCATTAATTGCTGCATGAATGTTATTATGGCAACATCCAGATGCAGGAAGATGCTATAATGCATTTAAACTGCAACAGTTAACTGCTAGTATGTTTGTTAATCATGATATCCCTAATTTAGGCAAATGTTCTTCTTTTTATCCTTTTTTCCGCCCAGAAATAGCGAAAATAGCTACAGTATAGATCTGCTATTTTCACAGAATATGAAGAATATACAATTTACGAGGCTGACAAAATGTCCCCCCGCCCTTTGATTTTGTGTTTTACAAATCGATCCCTGCTGATAACTCAAGCAATAATACCATGCCAAGTCTATTCATTCAACTCCAATTTCATGCTGTACAACCACAGCATATTATGTTTTGTTACTGTATTGGCTGCAATCGGTTGCTTTTAATGTTCATGATGATACATTGCTGATACAGCTGCACTTGATCATTAGCGTGCAATTTAAATCTAAAGTAAAAACCAGTTAAACTGTATATTTAATGTTTTAAACACTGCTGGGTTTAAGGCCCTGAGGTCAGATGTATAAAACATTAAGAAGACTTTTTAAGGGCAGAGTTGAGAGCTTGGCCTGTTAAGAGGATCAATGGTACTGTATAAAATTACTGTGGGGGAAACTAATTGAAAACACAATCAATATTAGCACACGTGCACACACCTGCACGCACGCACACAAGTGCGCGCGCGCACACACACACACACACACACACACACACACACACACACACACACACACACACACACACACACACACACACACACACACACACACACACACACACACACACACACACACACACACACACACACACACACACACACACACACACACACACACGGTACAAGATTGATGTCACATGCTCGTAGTACAAATAATATGTGTAGTGAAATGTTGAAATGGTAAAAGGTTATAAGCGGAACCAATTTAAATTCGGCATTAAAGGTGGAAAAAGTGCTTTCATGACTTTAACTGTTAAATGGAAACTGAAATGACAAAGTTCATGTCTTTCTCATGTCAGGATGTTGGACAACATATATCATTGGGTGCGTTCGGATATGCGCACCGGGAATGTGCTCAGTTTTTTGTGTGTGCTGGGTGGTCACGTCACAGAGTGCACAGAGTGTGGCTTATTTACGAACAACCAGTTAAAACATGGGCCAAGGTAAATGATGAACACTTGTATGGTGATGTACCAAATGCTTGCCTTGCTAGCTTAGCTTTCGGCCCCGGGAAGCGCTCGAGACACGACGCACTCACACTGAACAACCCAAACTTCTGAGTAGGGTCGGTCAGTGCGGGCACTCAGTAGGGCTCAGCGCACTAGATTTTCGAACAACAACACACCCAAGTGCACTGAATAAACGAACGAGAAGAGGGCACACCAGTGCACTCAGTGCAAGTGTACCTCTTGGTGATGTCGTCATTACAGTAAAAACGTCATTTGCTGTGTGAATTTAAGAAGATGTTTCTCTAAACTTTTGTTTTGTTTTTGTGAAGCCCTTACTGGCCCTTTGGGGGAACGTGCTCCGTTTGTGTTTCATTCTGATCACAGAATGATCACAATCATTTTCATCACTTTATCCATGCATATTGAAAGAAAAAATAATTGTCAAAATAGCAGAATCTAAAAGCAGGCAATTTGAAAGAAAATCTTTCAGAATCTAAAAGCGCACAGCGTGCCACTTCGTGCCGTAAATATTTTAGATATATTTTGAAGAAATATCTAAAATGTTTTCATGAATCTTCTCTTCCCAAATACATATCAATTTGGGGGTCCATGACATGAAAAAGCTTGAGAAACACTGCTCCACTGTGTGTGCATGCATGCACATAGTTTCCTCGAGCAAGCGTTGTTTAACACCTCTACTTGGCTATAGTTTCCCTCCAGCCTCGCAGTGACCTTCTTCTTCCAAACAGTTTACCTTCCTCTGGCTGTATCTCTGTGTATCTGTGAACCCAGGGATCTCCTCTGAAGACTCCGCTTCACCTAAAACCCTCTCCTCTTTATCTCAACCATGAAATCCATTTCCTCCTGGCTCTTTAGAAAGCCTCCAGTGTGCATTCACCGGGGGGCGTGAAGAAAGAAACGCACTATTCTAAACGCCCTGCTGCTCGCACAGATACTGTAGTTTAGATTAACGGGCAGGGAGATTCCAATTCTCCTATGCAGCAGCTTTTATTTAACCTTTGTTTAATAATAAGGCTGAGTGCTGGATGCATCTTTAATGCCGCACTCCAGCACTATCACACGTCCACAGCTTCCCCAGTGCAACCAGTTATTTTATGGTCGGCCAGTGGCCACTAAGAGTTGCACGGTATACAGTATGTACTCACATTCTGCTACTGTTATTATTGTGATTGTTGGGGTTATTATTTGTCAATGTTGTCACTGTACATTTGGACATTATGCAAGTGTGTAATTTTCCCGTGCAACTCCAGCACCGTCCATCCAGTCGACTCTCAAATCTGCGGTGGACCGGGCGGGGGGATGTTTTTTTTTTGCAGAGTGGGATCGGACCAGCGGTTGTCCAGAAACAAAAACCCCACAAAGTCTTAATACTGGCCATCTATGGTGGTTTGAACCTCTGTGTCAGGGACGTGCAGAGTGTTAGAGAGGCAGGGGTTGCGACACGTTGAGTTTGCAGATCAGCTATTTTCGCTGTTTCTTTTGCCAAAAGTGCCCTTTTTAGGGAATTTCAGCTACTGCCTCCCAAACATTCTCTGCCTTTTCCCTTCTCTTTTTTTTAGCTAGATCAGCTATTTCCGGGGGGCGACACCGCACTCTTTAGCTACTGGAGATGCGGTGTACCTCATGGTCAGGGTTGTCTACTACACAGAGAACAAATTCTGTCAACGTAAAATGCTGCGTTCAAGTTCAGGAGACTTCGGAAAAGGGCAATTCTCGCTGCCTTCGGGAAGTTCGGGTATGGCATAGAAAGGGGGAAAGCATGCTGGTTCAGCAGTAGCCTACAAAACCAAACAAAACAAAGCACAGCACAACAGAACAGAACATTTCAGAGCATACACTAGTAATTGGGCCGGCTTTCATCACTTCCACTAACGACTGAAAAAGGGCATTTATCTGTAATGGTGGCGACCCCTCCCTGACCTCTCCAGCAGTCTACTCTGCACCCCTGCAACAGTCAGATTAGAATCAGTGGGGGATCAGGGCCAGGCCGGAGAACAATCACGCAGTGTGCAAATAGTTAGTACTGGTTGACCACTTCCAACCTGGCAGTTGGTTAAGGCAAGCCGTCAGAAGCGGATAGGTTATCATATGTATGTTATTTTCATTCATAATGTTCCCATGTTCAATGACAGATACACAATTAAATCGTTAAGCGTAAATCGAAACAAACTTCGGGGATTCAGATTATCCTAGAAAAAAAAGCGCGCTCCATAGATAGTAGAAGATAGATAGATAATAGAAGTCTTATTCTTCAGTTTAAAAAGTTGCCCTGCATTATGTTTATTTTCATGTGTGCCATTTTATTTCTGTTCATGAGGCCTAATATAAAAGGAAAACAGAAATGTAATTTGTATTTATATGTTCCAACATTCAATGCAGACCCCCAAAAAAACTATTACTTAATTTATCACAATTATTTGTAATACAATTATTTAATTAAAATATGCATGAAGAATAGGAAACGGGACCTGTAACTAGTTCTGAAGTAGCTCTTTTAAGAGATTTTGGACAGATAGAATGTGTCACATGATGGGAAATACCGCCCTGGAGCACACTCGCCTATTAGTTTGCATTGCACAGTGCACTCAGTGCGCTATTTCAGAACGGGCCTATAATGAAACGGAGTGTACTTTGTCACTTCAATGTATAGTTTTTTTTCCCCCTCAGTTATTGGGATGCTGCCTGTCTCCTCTCCTCTCCTCTCCTCTCCTCTCCTCTCCTCTCCTCTCCTCTCCTCTCCTCTCCTCTCCTCTCCTCTCCTCTCCTCTCCTCTCCTCTCCTCTCCTCTCCTCTCCTCTCCTCTCCAGTATTGACTGGTACTTAGTAGGTCACTGAGCTAATGAGTTTTCCCCTGAACCGTAATTAAACCCATCTAGATACTGACACACAAACGCATGCACGCATGCACACACAGCACACAGCTATCAACAGGTCGGTCATTTATTTAAGTCCATGAGCTGAAGGCCAAAACAGATTAAATGGTTTTAACTGTCAACCAACAAGTTATGCTGCCCCCCCCCCTCCACCTCCACACACACACACACACACACACACACACACACACACACACACACACACACACACACACACACACACACACACACACACACACACACACACACACACACACACACACACACACACACACACACACACACACACACACACACAGAGACAGACAGACAGATGGGCAGAGAATCAAGCTAGGTTGTGTAAGGTGAAGGATCAGCAGCAGTAACACAATCACTCAACTGGTCACTTTCTAAAAAGGAGTGTTCGTGTGTGTGTGTGTGTGTGTGTGTGTGGGTGTGTGTAATTGTGTATGTGTGTGCAAGTGTGCGTGCACGCGACTGTGCATGCACGCGACTGTGCATGCATGCATGTGCGTGCGTGTGTGCGTGCGTGGTGCGTGCGTGCCTACATCTCTCTTCCTGTCCAGAGTTGGCTCACTCTGTAGTTCTGTGTTATTAATAATATTCTAGTTTCATATTTGGGGCCTTCATCTGAATAGAAAAATAAAGCCTTTATTTTCCTTCCCTTTCTGAGCGATACCAGATGATGATGATGATGAGGAGGAGGAAGATGACGACGGTGCAGAGCAGAAACTGCAGCTTCCCGTCCTATTCTATAAAGTCCAGCAACGTGCTTCTGCAAAGGGCTAGCCTGGTTTCCAGTCGGATTCGCTGCATTCCGTGAACACAGCCGACAGTTGATTTGTACTACTGAATATGACATACATGGACTACTGAATCAAACCAGTGTTTACTTTTTACCGTTGGTTCTACTCTCGAGTCTCAAACGCATGATTACACTCTACGTCCATCTCTAGACATGGTAACACCCGCCTGCCTCTGATTGGCCTACCGACACTGCCCGTCTTACCAGACTTTCCTCCGAGGTGGATAGCTATGGTGAATAGTCTGACACGAGGTTACTCCATGGTAGGAAATAATACAAGTACGGTATAATACAAGAGAATGACAGCTTGGCACGCACGACAGATGACACTCCAGAATGCAGCCTTATAACTTGTAACATTTATTTTTGTAGAAGAGGCAAACTAATATTGTTAATTCCGTTTGCTTTGATTGAATAATTGATTGAACACGTACGACGTAATATGATTTGATTTGGGTGTGTTCTAAATAAAGTGTTTTTGTTGATTATCGTGTAGGCTAATTATAGTAAACTAATACTATTACACTAAAAAGGATAAAGATCAAAAGGAAAAGAGACCTTTTTACAGTACAATAATGTTTCAAGTTTACACATATATACGGAGTTGGCATATAACGTCCCATAGGCGGGGGGGTACGGATTTATACGGAGATGGCAAAAAAACAGTCAATTGTCGCTCAAATAATTTCGATTAAGGGATTAATTGTGTTCCTGTCGACTGTCGTTGAATATTGGAACATGAAAAGGGGGTAAATGTTTCTGTTTGGCTTTTAGGCTTCATAAACTAAAGGTGCACAGGACAGATATGATAAATAACATGATTTAATAATTTAAACTATAAAAAACATGAATAGTGTTAGTGAAGGTAGATGATCTACAAGCTCAAAAGCCAAAAAGGCATCACGAAACTCACAATGTGACGCATGTTGAGCTTGTAGATCTGCTATTATCAATATTCTTTAAAACATATGAACATTTTTCACAAGCCTAACATCTGCTCGTCAACTTTACTACGTTGCAGCAGTGACTGAAAGAGTGAGCTGCAGAACATAGCTTCTCTGCAGCCAGTGAGTTTGTTACATCATTCCTTGTAAGGAAGCAGAGGCTATATTGTTGATTTTCTTTTCTTGCAGCCAAAGTTTAGGAGTAATTTAAGCTAGCACACAATAAAAAAGTGGGACTTTTACAATGGCTACAGCTGTAACTTTCCTAAGTCCTATGCTGTACATCATGTTTGCCATGGTTTTCCAATGTCTTTAATTATTTTTATTGCCACAATGCCACCTCTCTCCAGTACCACACGCAGATGCACTTGCACATACACAAAAGTCTTGTTTGGGCACACATATAAACATATGCACACATATCAACATCTTGAATTTTGTATACTCGTACGTACAGTATGAGATGAAATATAGTATATCATCTGTGATAAATAATATTCTCAATAACACAGACGATGACACATACTGTAGCAAAGTGTTATTAATATCTACAACATTGGTTCTCAAAGTGAGGTCCGGGGACCTCCAGGGACCCCCAGGGGTACCAGGGGGGTCCCCAGCAAAAGTAGTTAATGTTAGCGCATCATAATCATTTTAGTCACTTCATCCATGTATACGTTGGCTGTTCAAAAATAGAAGATCTGCAAGCTCACAGCGTGTCACTTAGTGAGCGTGAAGTAAGAGCTTACTCTTTACAGATCAGTATCAGATCAGTATCAAGTATAGAGGGTACTGAAATTGCAGCTCAAATGCTAATTAATCCTGTATGATAGAGGCCAAATTCACCATAATCTTATATATCAGCGATATGATTATTGTAGGGCTGGGACTTTTAACAGATTCATTTTGATTAATTCATTATAGAAACAATAACGTGATTTAAAAAATGAACGCATTTGAATCATGCTTAGTTTTTGCACCACGGAACCTTTGTCACTGGACGAATTTCAGGCGTACCGATCATACCGGTGCACGCAATGGGAAAAGAAGCCCATGGGAAATTTATATTAAAAACAACTCACTCATAATCTGTTTTAATTGAGAAAAGCTTCTCAGGTAAATTTTTTCATAATGCAATTAAAATACGATACATTTTGGAGCGCCCACTGGCCTAGCGGTCCTGACAGCGGGTAACGTGTTCAAGTCCCGTTCATGACGACCTTTGCTGCATGTCTCTCCCTGTCTCTCTCTCCCTCTTACCTGTCCGTCTTCACTTGCAACTATCAATAAAGGCAGAAACGCCTAAAACAAATCATTAAAAAGTGATTACTTTCGATTAATTAATTACAATAAAAAATGTTTTATAGAGTCCCAGCCCTAGATTATTGTGTAAGAGTGTTTTTTTTAAATCACAATGAACGATAATAACAATGACTGTCTCATCCCTACCCCAGACTACAATTTGCTCCCCCAACTTTTAGTGTTAAAACAGCAGCATTATCTCAGCCAGCGTGTGGTTTTAACAGTGGAACCTCTACAACAGCTTTTCCACACGTTTCCCTTCAGCCAAAGCTTTCTTACACTAGCTAGTAAAAACTAAAGCCCCGACTATACAAGACTGTTGCTTTAATTACTGGACTGTGCAGCTGATGTCATTTGGTTATTGTGTGGGTGACCCTGGTTTTCCTGTCTCAACACAAAGACACTGATGTCATCATGGCTTTAACACAGATCCAAACACAAGCTGCTCTGGAAAACTAAACAAACAAAACAAACAAAAAATAATACAATTATAAGAAGCCCTCTCTCTGAGACTTCTGTTAGTTTCAGTGCACCACATTCAGATTTGTAACTTCAATAATTATGAAGTTGATTCTTCTGACTGAGCTGAGGTAATTATCGTTCTGAAGCTGAAGATCTGAAACTAATAGTCTTCTCTGTCTTTTACCTCCCTATTCTGCAGGGCATTTCATGGAAGGCAAAAAAAAAGTCAAACATTTGGCCAAAAATAGCAGATCCACAAGGTCAATTACAACTAGAGTTCTCAACGGGCCTGAAAATGAAGGCCCGGCCCTAACTGGGCCTGAGGTCAGGCCCTAACTGGGCCTGAGGTCAGGCCCTAACTGGGCCTGAGGCCCACCTCTACAACCCCTAACTGGGCCTGAGGTCAGGCCCTAACTGGGCCTGAGGCCCGGCCCTAACTGGGCCTGAGGCCCGGCCCTAACTGGGCCTGAGGCCCGGCCCTAACTGGGCCCGGCAGGACTCACGTTGGGGTGCTATAAAGTAACCTAACCATAATTCAGGGGTTCCAATTATTTTAGGGGCCAAGTATCCTGTACTGTATGCCAAGCTTTGTCTGTTTGTGTGTAGCGAGGATTTGATTGGCTGAGCACCCCATAGCGATGATTTGATTGACTGAGCAAAGTACGCATCGAGGACAAAGTGAGGACAGAAAGAGGGAAAAGTGAGTTGTGATTGGCAGGCATGAGATGATGTATGTGTATGGTGATGTATGATGAGAAGAGCTCCCCACACATTCTTTTTACAGGGGTGCCCCTGAGCCCCAAAAGTTTGAGAACCAGTAGGTTAGGCTTGTCACAATTACCACATAATCGTCTAATCGCAATTATTTGAGAAAATTGTAATACGTTTTTGTCATAATTGTAAAAAAAAAAAAAAAAAAAAAAAAATAGCAGATCTACAGGCGTAAAACATGTCACTTTTAAGCTTATATATCAGCCATTTCGCTATTTTTACTTTTTTGTATAAAATTGTTAAATACAGTATGTCAGTCATTTCCTAGTGTTACGAAGGAACGGAGTGCCTCTCTGACATCACAACCAGGGCGTCAGAGTGACATCCCAACACCATAAATATCAATGCCTACGCAAGTTACAGACGGATTAAGCTAAGAAGGACCGAGATCACGTAGCAGACCTAGGATTCTATATCAAGATCTCGCTACCGACCGCCGGGCACCTAGCTTGTGCTCAAGGAGAGATTTCTGTCTCTTCCGACCAACAGGAAGGTTAGATCTCCTCGGCATTATCCCGACCATACCCGGCCATACGTGGCCTCGGTTATACCTAGTATATTTAAGTTATTTGACATATCAGCCCTGTGCCATTTTTTATTACGAGGTTTTAAAGGCAATCTGAATTGTTTTGCCTTTGTTATGTTAACGCCAAAAACAATTATTTAATTGTTAAATGTGTTCAACTTAAATGTGTAATCGTAAGAGCCCTAGTTAGGGGACCGGGGTAGTAATTCCATATGGTGTTGAAAAACGGTCCTTTATTGAAGTGAGTGCACGAGTGAGTAATGTGTGGATAAGGGCCTGTCTAAGTAGGAGTGCTCACACCATGGAGGATAATGCACTCACTGACGGGTAGCACGATGCAAACTACAACATTTGCATAATGTCTACAGCAGTGCTTCTCAAACTTTGTCGTTCAAGGACCCCCAGATTCAGATGTATGTGGCGGAGTGTGGAGTGGACCCCCATCTGAAAAGGCTTTTTTGTAAGCTTGCAGATCAGCTATTGTTCAGCTGCACGAATCGACCGGCGCACAACTATACAAGTATAAATCAGGCATGAATCTAAAACTGATCCTTAAAACTAATCTCTAAAAGAGCCTGATCCTACAACGCTAAAACCAACTGGAATATTTTGCAAACTGTAAAAATAATTTCTAAATAAATTATTTTTCAACCATAAACGGCCCTCAAAATGTCAGTTTCTCAAACTGTACTATTTGTATTGTACTAATACAAACACACACACACACACACACACACACACACACACACACACACACACACACACAACTTGAAATAATACCTTTTCAGTGTCAATTAAACACAAACACATCCCCAGAGACATGCAGACATGTGACCCGATGACCTTTCTGCAGCGCCACATGCTGTACACAGAGACATGAGTTTGTGCATGCTACACACACCCTCTCTCTCTCACACTCACACACACACACACACACACACACACACACACACACACACACACACACACACACACACACACACACACACACACACACACACACACACACACACACACACACACACACACACACACACACACACACACACACACACACACACACAGAGAGACATGAGTTTGTGCATGCTACACACCCTCTCTCTCACACACACACACACACACACACACACACACACACACACACACACACACACACACACACACACACACACACGCACAAACATCTCTTGATCTCCAGCTCACATAAAACGTATAATATCGACCTCCTTCCTTCCAATGTTTTCTTCTTGTTTACTTTTACTGTATGCGATCATTGGAATTCTGAGCCTACAGCAAAGTAACCTATATACCATTTTAAAGTGATAAAGCGATAAAAACATGGATATGAGAAACATGCAGATACACCTGAGGCTATATGGCACACCCCGCGCCCACACATACACACAAGTGCGCGCATTCGCAGACACACACACACGTGCATGCATTCGCACACGCGCACCACACACACACACACACACACACACACACACACACACACACACACACACACACACACACACACACACCTCTCTCTCTCTAAGTAAACAAACATGATGAACAGCTGAATCTCAGAACATTATAGATTCCGTTTCATGTCCATTTAAGGTACGATATGATGTAATAATTCTACAGTCGGGGGGTCACCGAGTACATTTTACATGCACGCTCATATTCCGATCATAATCGTTTTAAGGGCAATACTCTGATCATAGGAAATGGTGCCTTATAGCTGTAGTATATTAATCCGTGTAATAAAGCAGGGTAAACATAAGCCAGTTACACACCTCTCATCATGCCCCTCCCCCCCCCCAGCACACACACACACACACACACACACACACACACACACACACACACACACACACACTTTCCACTCTATTCAGAATCTGACCCTTCCAAACTCGCCCACACACGCGATGTTGCCTCTTGCTTGATGCTGAAGAGCTCACAAATCAAATCAAATCAAACAACTTACTTCCAAACATTTGCACTTTCCATCTACTTCCAACTTGTGGCATAAAGCTGGCCTATTCATTATGTTAACCATTTAAGTCCTATTATTGTCTCCACCAGGCCGAAGGCATGATGAGTGATTGAGAGTATGTTGCACTCCGTCCGTCCGTTACCAGCTAATCGGCCCGATCCATGCCAAACTGTGCACACACACTCCCTGGATGCCAACGACGAACCTCTGCCCCAAATATTCTACAGCGGCCTGTTATAGCGCCACCATGAGGCCGATTTCGCCAAAACACATTTCTCTCACATCGATCTGTGTACAACTTTATATGCGCACTCCCTAGGCCTAGAGGCCATGGCAAAACATTTTCCCTGCATTTTCCACATCTCCCAGTTATAGTGCCACCATGAGGCCGATTTCTGCAAAACACATTTGTTTATATTAGTCGCACAGATTTCTTCCAAAACGGTACACATCATCTCTGTAATCATGTGATCAAGACGAGTCTGTTTGATTTCTCAGATTCTACACTGATTGGGTAAGATTGTCTTCCAAAGTTTAAACAGGCCAAGTCCCATCTATACATGCACCGATCTGCATAAAACAGTGTATGCACAAAGCGTTGTGTGCACACTCTCTACAGCCCAAGGAAAAAAACATCTGGCCTGCATTTTTCAATTCTGCATTTTCGAGCACCACCAGGAGGCCCATTTAATTGCGACACTCTTTTTTATATTAGTTCTTCAGATTTTATCCAAATATCAATCCTGGTGGAGACCTGTGCCCAGAGGGGCACTTCTTCTAGTGTCCTTTATACTTTGGCTATAAAATGCCCACATTTTGAAGAAACTCACCTTTTTTCCCGCTGGCTAAATGTAGGACTGGTTACACCAACTCAAAAAAATATCACTAGATTATATGGCTTAGGGCAGTGGTGCTCAATCCTTTTAGGCAACGACCCCTCACAATCATAATATGATCAAATGTTTAACTTATTTGAACTGGGAACCTCCCACCCTGACAAGCACTAGGAGTAGGAGTTGAGCTAATTCATTTAGTTTGACTCTATTCCACAGATAAATATTGTGAAAATAGATGAACTACAAAGCTGTGACCTTGTAGTTTGGCTATTTTCAAAATGTTTGCTTCTTTTGAGGTGTAATATTGGACAATTTGGCTAATTTGGATATTAAGGTCTTAAAAGTTATTACATTGTAACTTTAGAAATGTGCATATACCCATACACTTAAACTGTACTGTATGTTGGTTTGTTTACTGTTGAGTGAAATGTTATTTCGGGGACCCTCCAAAATAAATTTTGGACCCCCTGGGAGTCCCGACCTCCAGTTTGGGAGCCACTGGCTTATAGGGTTGTGACTGAGTGAATGAGTTATGGTGACTGAGTGAATGAGTTATTGTGACTGAGTGAATGAGTTATGGTGACTGAGTGAATGAGTTATGGTGACTGAGTGAATGAGTTATGGTGACTGAGTGAATGAGTTATGGTGACTGAGTGAATGAGTTATGGTGACTGAGTGAATGAGTTATGGTGACTGAGTGAATGAGTTATGGTGACTGAGTGAATGAGTTATGGTGACTGAGTGAATGAGTTATGGTGACTGAGTGAATGAGTTATGGCAATTGGCGACAACAAGGGAGCAGATAGCAAGATAGGGTGGATGGATTCTTTGGCCCAGGTATGTGTTGGAAACGTTGGACTGTTTAGGTTGTAATCAGGTCTCAGTTTGAGCATAGAGGAGAGCAGAGTCAACACTTTGTGCCACAGCCAACAGAGTCTGCTCTGCATGCAGGCAGCCCAACGCTGTCCAAGGATGACATACTGTAGACTTCTGTCTATTTGGAAGGAAACAGTCCCAGTGTTTGCAACAGAAAACAGACGCTATACGACCATCAGAATGAAACTTTTTTCGGTGGTGATTCTGAACCAGCTTGATTTCCAATTCATCATCAACACATTTCGTTGCTGTCGGGGGGGAAAGTCCAAACAGTTCCTTTTTTCATTATTATTTTAGAAATGATTTAAAATGTGAAAATAGTACATTTACAAGCTGAGCTTGAAAAAAAGAATGGTTTCTGGATCTTACGGACGTGTCGTCATATACAGTAGTAGTACACTGTGAAATCGAAAGTTCAATTGTACACTCTGAGAGTTGTACAAAATGTTAACCAAATGGACCCATAAATTAACACTTGGCATTTCTCCACACAGTGTAATTCAACCAAACATCTGCTCGCTGTGTCACTCCTTCCATCAGTCTTCTCCTCATTCAGATCACCAAGTAATGTGCTGTACGCTTGTAGATCTACGCTTGCTGTTTCTGCTTTTTCTTCGAAAACATTCGAGAATGCATCGAAGAATTTGAAAATCTTTCAACATGGAAATGAAATGAATGACGATCGTGACCATTACGCAAAACAATTGTGGTTAATTAATTGCGACACTAGACGATTATGTAATAATTGTGTGACAGACCTAATTTCTCTCTCTCTGCTACAGTATACGGTACCACAATAATCTACATCTTTCATCCTCCATCCCTCTCTCACTTTCTCTCTGGTATCTATCCTCTTGGTTTCTCCCTCCACTTGTTTCCTTCTTTCTTCACCCCCCTCTCCCTCCCTCCTGTAAATAGAAGTGATTCATGTTCAAAAACTTCTCCAAAAGAGAACATGCTTTTTGTTCTGCTTCGGTGAGTCATCATCCTCGTCTCTCTGTTTCACGCACGCATGCACACTAATACACTATAACTACACTTGTGAGGACATCAACATTTAAGACAGTGACTTAGTTTACGAATGCCATTTTTAAAACATTGCCACCATTTTTAACCGTAAAGAGCTAGAGCTGAAAAATTGCAATACAAATCGACAAGCCGAGCAAAGTCAGGCATAACTCCATCTATAACCACTAAACTTTAAGGGCTCGTTTATGGATAAGGGGTTTAGCATGGACGAAAGTAGAGAAATCCTAACCCCAAATACATTTTCGACCATTTATTGTGAGAATCAGGAAAACGGTCTTCACAACTTCAATTTCTCGAACATTTTAGTATACTTGAGGGGACATTCTGTCCTCACAAGTATATAATGCAAACACGCACGCATGCGTGCGCAGCCGCGCATGCACGCAAGCAGACAGAGTGTGTAGTTGGACATGTAAAGTCAAACATGGTTATGTCACTGCAGCAGCCAGCCATCTGTACTGGATCAGTCCATTCTAGTGGGTTTTGAGGAGGATCCTCTGGAGAAAATAATAAAGCAATAACACAATCACTGCCTCTTCCGAACACAATACGGTATATAATATAATATTATGACCTATGAACACTCATATCAAACAAATAGAGAGGGATACTTCAAAACATGCTCGTATAAGAGCGTTGTTTATATGATGTGATCAGATAAGATAGCAGGAGAGGGCTGGTGCAACCCCAGTCTTATACAGTAATGGTTCTCAAAATGGAGTCCTGGGACCAGGGGGTCCCCAGCTAAAGTAGTTAACATGGAGTCCTGGGACCAGGGGGTCCCCAGCTAAAGTAGTTAACATGGAGTCCTGGGACCAGGGGGTCCCCAGCTAAAGTTGTTAACATGGAGTCCTGGGACCAGGGGGTCCCCAGCTAAAGTAGTTAACATAGAGTCCTGAGTCCAGGGGGTCCCCAGCTAAAGTAGTTAACATAGAGTCCTGAGTCCAGGGGGTCCCCAGCTAAAGTAGTTAACATAGAGTCCTGAGTCCAGGGGGTCCCCAGCTAAAGTAGTTAACATAGAGTCCTGGGACCAGGGGGTCCCCAGCTAAAGTAGTTAACATAGAGTCCTGGGACCAGGGGGTCCCCAGCTAAAGTAGTTAACATAGAGTCCTGGGACCAGGGGGTCCCCAGCTAAAGTAGTTAACCACTTTATCCATTTATATGTTGGCTATTCAAAAATAGCAGATCTATAAGCTCACCGCTGAAAATGTGTGGAAATCTTAGATTTTTTTACATAGCGGTAAATCATTCTCTTCTTAGGGGGTCCCTGGCACAGAACATGTTCAGATGTACATCTGATTGTACGAAATGCATATCAATGTGGGGGCCCTTGAAAGAGTCTGAGGAGTCTGAGGACCACTGGTCTACAGTGTCGCCATGTGTGCTTATTAAGTGACCTTTGGGCTTTTTTTCTGTCAAGTCGCTTGTAAATATTAAATATTGGGTGTTGTGTATTTTGTTTTAGTCTTTTTTTAAATTGGGGAGAGGGGAGGGGCTTGTTAGTGTAGTTGCTTACCGCATACTATTTGGGCTTCCTTCCTAATAGTTTTTTAAACCAGTGGTTCTCAAACATTTTCATGTCAAGGAACCCCAATGTATTTTGTCCGCAGTCCCACATCTGAAAATCATACAACCTCAGATCAGTTATTTCTACTATTTTGTAACACTTTTTTTTTTATATATATATATATATTTTTTTTTATCCCACGATTTTGTAACACTTTTTTCACTCCTGTGTCAATCATCTAATGTGATCCTGGGCTCTACACACCCTCCGCCAACCTGGGGAGAGCAACGGACTTAACTCATGCTTCCTTCATGCTTGAGTGTCCAAGTTGCTCCTTTACACCTGACAGGGGGGAGTTTCCCTGGTTGGATGTAGCGTGTGGAAGGAACACGTTATTCCAACCAGTTCCTTTCCCCTCCATCAGGCGCCCCGGCTGGCCAGGGGGAGGCAGTTTAGTGACCAGGATTACTGCATGTTTTTGTGAGGGTACCTACCCTAGGGGACACATTTTGAGTATAAAATATGAAGTGGTGTATTTCGGCCATAATACATTATTTATGAAGATTATTGTTATTGGTCATTGTTATTGTCATTCATTTGTGTATTTAAGATTTTTGTCACATCTGCCCCCGTGCAGTTTTAGTTGTTATGCAGTGACTCTTAAAAGTCACACAATGAAATCGTTAAGACAATTAATAATTAAATGACGATCCATCCAGGGATTCAAACCAGTGACATGGCGACCAGGCTGTGATTCTCTGGCCTGTAAACTACCACCTACCCCCTTTTCCCCTCCCAGAGTTTTCCTATAGGGAGGTTTATTTGGAGGCTTGTGGTCAACAGAAATAGCAGCAGCTCTGAAGGACAGACTTCTATTCTAACGGCACACGAAGAAGACATAGAGACCACTGTGTGTGTGTGTGTGTGTGTGTGTGTGTGTGTGTGTGTGTGTGTGTGTGTGTGTGTGTGTGTGTGTGTGTGTGTGTGTGTGTGTGTGTGCAATGTCTATACAGTTACAGTATGTGCCTTGCATGTGTACACACGTGCACGTGAGTGAGTATTTATTGAACGACTATTTTTGGTCTTCCCTGACTGGCTATCTTTACTGGCGGTCGGTCGGTCTGTCTGGCTATCCTGTCTGTCTATCCTGTCTGCCTGTCTGTCTGGCTATCCTGTCTGCCTGTCTGCCTGTCTGTCTGGCTATCCTGTCTGTCTGTCTGTCTGTCTGTCTGTCTGTCTGTCTGTCTGTCTGTCTTATGTGACGAGCTGCTGTGACTCCAGGATCACCAAACCTGTCTCACCCGTATACCTGCCTTCACTGTTCAGCCATTAGTCAGTCTACAGTAATTATGACTAATACTAATATGTGCTGATGCTACTGATACAAATATAGTGTTATGGATGCCGCCCGCTACTACTGTCACCACTCACTACTAGTATTCAACTTGCTTAAGTTGACAATCTTGACAGATTGAGAAGAATGCCATCAACAACAACTATGGCTGTGTCACGATTACAAAGTTTAAGTTGACAATTCATTGTCATACAAATAATTGCGAATAAGGATTTAATTGTGTTTTTGGCATTGAACATTGGAACATTATGAATAAAAATGAAATTTCAGTTTGACCTTTGAGGCTTCGTAAAAAGAATTGCACAGGGTTAAATATGACAAATAACTGAAGGTTATAACATAACCCTGGTTATGTAAACAAACATTAGCGAGCAATACGCTTATTGTAATATGGCTTCTTAAGACATATTAGACATTTAGACATTAAATATACAAAGAAATTACTGGCATATGCCGTAGGTCGCATTTACTATGAAAACCTGCATCTCAAAACAGCTGCGGATGCGTGCACACGACCTCAACTCTCAGGGCGCCTTACTGGTTTTTTATATATATATATATATATATTTGAAAAATGTATAAAAAATGATTGCGATTAGATGATTATTATGTAATAATAACAGGCCTAGGCCCTTAAGCTGAAATCCTGACAGAGAGTCAGAATACCATCATCAACAACAAACATTTGCCAACTGCAGTCACACTGTACTTCTAAAGTCACAAGACTGAGTGAGTAAAAACCTTAGTAATCACACACAACAACCAATGTCCGCCTGTTGGACTGTGACGCACGGTGCACACATCCAACCACCCAATGACCTGATGGACCGTAACACACGGCACATCCAACCACCCAATGACCTGATGGACCGTAACACACGGCACACACATCCAACCACCCAATGACCTGATGGACCGTAACACACAGAGCACACATCCAACCACCCAATGACCTGATGGACCGTAACGCACGGCACACACATCCAACCACCCAATGACCTGATGGACCGTAACACACAGTGCACACATCCAACCACCCAATGACCTGATGGACCGTAACACACAGTGCACACATACAAACACCCAATGACCTGATGGACCGTAACACACAGTGCACACACATCCAACCACCCAATGACCTGATGGACCGTAACACACAGTGCACACATCCAACCACCCAATGACCTGATGGACCGTAACGCACGGCACACACATCCAACCACCCAATGACCTGATGGACCGTAACGCACGGCACACACATCCAACCACCCAATGACCTGATGGACCGTAACACACGGCACACACATCCAACCACCCATGACCTGATGGACCGTAACACACGGCACACACATCCAACCACCCAATGACCTGATGGACCATAACACACGGCACACACATCCAACCACCCAATGACCTGATGGACCGTAACGCACAGTGCACACATCCAACCACCCAATGACCTGATGGACCGTAACGCACGGCACACACACCCAACCACCCAATGACCTGATGGACCGTAACACACAGTGCACACATCCAACCACCCAATGACCTGATGGACCGTAACACACAGTGCACACATCCAACCACCCAATGACCTGATGGACCGTAACACACGGCACACACATCCAACCACCCAATGACCTGATGGACCGTAACACACGGCACACACATCCAACCACCCAATGACCTGATGGACCGTAACGCACGGCACACACACCCAACCACCCAATGACCTGATGGACCGTAACGCACAGTGCACACATCCAACCACCCAATGACCTGATGGACCGTAACGCACGGCACACACATCCAACCACCCAATGACCTGATGGACCGTAACACACGGCACACACATCCAACCATGCAATGACCTGATGGACCGTGACGCACGGCACACACATCCAACCACCCCATGACCTGATGGACCGTAACGCACGGCACACACATCCAACCACCCAATGACCTGATGGACCGTAACACACAGTGCACACATCCAACCACCCAATGACCTGATGGACCGTAACACACGGCACACACATCCAACCACCCAATGACCTGATGGACCGTAACACACAGTGCACACATCCAACCACCCAATGACCTGATGGACCGTAACGCACGGCACACACATCCAACCACCCAATGACCTGCATCAAATTCATACTCCACAATAATTACATTTGTCCCACTGGCAGCGGCCGAAGCGCACTCGATTAAATGGGCCGGGATAGCAGAGCAGACTGAAAGCTGCCAAATCGCATTACAACGAGGAAGCCTGAAGTCCATTATTATATCGTCGCTGTCGGCAGAAACCTCTTATCTCCATATTTTAACGTTATTTTAGTTAAAAAACAACCTACTTGATCACACAACACACGGAAGCATCAGAAGTAGCAGACCCGCGAGACTGAAACGAAGCGACGCCTTAATTTGAGCTTGGAGATCTGCTATACTTAGCTAAACATAGCTGTTTCTGAATGTGATTCCTGCGAAGTAACATTGTTATGGATGGACATATGAGGTTTCCACCCCACAGGGATGCTGTAGTAAGGAAGGGTTTAGTTTGGTCAGGAACCAGAGGGGGAGGTGCTGCTGTCTCTTTAACCAACCATGCATGTCAACTTAGGACATCTACCGTGGGAGTAGAGGTCGTCAGACATTAGAGCTGAGCTTTAGGACATCTACCGTGGGAGTAGAGGTCGTCAGACATTAGAGCTGAGCTTTTAATTAATACAAAGTTATTTTAACCCAGTCACGACCCCCCAAAATAATCTTATTTGAACCCCCAAATTAAGGTGGTCTTTGCTTATTCTAGATCTAGAAGAATAAGGAGTTATAATAGAAGACTTCCATTCTTTTCGACACTGGTGCAGAGGAGTTTTGACAGGGCCAAAATACAACTTTCAAGTACGATTTCTCAGTTTAACAATGACATTCACAGTCACACCCCTGCTAATATCCAATCACATGCAGGTAGATAGTGGACTTCCTGTCGGTGAGAATGGGCAGGGCTCACTGACCCCTCCAACACAGCAGGAGCCCCTCAGGGCTGCATGCGGAGTCCTCCTCTCCTCTAACTCTCTGTGTACACGCACGCACGCATGCACGCACGCACGCACGCACACGCACACGCACACACACGCACACACACGCACACACACACACACACACACACACACACACACACACACACACACACACACACACACACACACCAAATTTGCCGACGACCGAATAAGGATGAGACGTCCTACAGGACAGGTTGTCTCACAAACTCAAACGGTGTCATGGGAAGACCCTCAAACTCAAGGTCAGCATGACCCAGGAGGCAGTGCAGAAGGTCAGCGACTTATGGTCGCTAGGCATACACATTGCCAAGGACCTCAAATGGGCCACATACTCCACACGCCTGGTGAAAAAGACTCAACAATGCCTGAACCGCCTCATACGGCTTGATGAAATTGAGAGCAGCCCGCAGCATCATCAGGGCGTACTACAACAGCACCGGTGAGCACATCCTGCCGGGTACGGGAACTGCACCGGCCTCAAGCACAAAGCAGGCTCAGTCAGCGCATCACCGGCGGTGAGCTTGTAATTCAAAAATAGCAAAAGCAGCAGATCTACAAAAAAACATGCCGTGAGTTGTGGATCTGCTCGTTTTGATGCTTCTGTGTGACGCAGTAATGCAAGTAAAGCCTTCATTTCACGAAAAAACACTAAAAGTTAGAATATGGAGATACAGTATAATATGAGAAGCAGTGTGTATCCAAGGACACTCATCACCCCAGTCACAATCTGTTCATGCTGCTGCCATTAGGGCAGGTCAACGTTTCGACCTGACACAGTCTGCTCTGTGTCAGGTCAAAACGTTGGTTTTCTATTATAATACATAATTGTATACCTTTGCTGCATCTCGGCACAATTGGTTTCAGCCCGTTTTGTTTGACCTTTTGCACCTGTAAACAAGACGTGATGTGACAGCGACAATAAACTCAACACTGAATCAGGAGGCTGAACACTTTGAAGTCTCAGTCAAACTTGCTTCCAACAGGCAACCAATAAACCTGAGAGAGACCACGTGTCAAACATCTTGTGATAGTAACGAACGGAGGGGATGGCACCTACAATATGTCAACGGCAACAAACAAAGCAGGCTATTTTTTGCTCCGAACAATGGCGGTTCTCACTGAAATCTGTAATAGAAGTCATGTTTCCGGGCCCTTTAAATGCATTCAACGGCAATAAAACGTTCCTGCACAACTAATTTCATCAAGTGCATACCAGACGCGGGGCTGAGAAGTGGACTGTGTGTCCATTTCTAAATAGGCAGATTATGTGTCTTGTAAGATCAAGTAGAATGGAGCGGCAAAAGATCTCTGCACACTGACAGCTTAAACGCCCATACATTTTTAAGTGGCGTACCCCAGGGGTCTATACTAAACCAGTGTCTTTTCTGTTTTTGCAGTGTACATTAAAATATTTCTTCATCTTTTTCTTCATCTTTTTTTTTTTTTGCATTCCTGAGCCAATAGCAGACCAATGCAAAACGATATAAAATAATAATAATAAACTCTCACACTCTCACAGTATAATCACTGAGAGGCCTACTGAGAGGTTCAAAGAGAATATGTTTTATAATTCGTTGCTGTTGGGAGGAACCTACTGTCTCTTCCTAACTTTTTGTTTTGCATAAATCAGTGCTATTGAACACCCTTTACGTAAGTAGTAAAAAACGCTTTGGACAAAACATCTTAACTCCATTGGACCCTCAAACGGTCTGCTAAAGCAACCAACTCCACCACCTCTCCCCCTCTCATGTATTGACAATATATAAAGTCACAACACCAACTTAGATGAGGCAGCATTTCCTGACAAATGAACATGTTGGAGTTAGGTGGTTTCTTTCCGACAGCAGAGATATATATATATATATATACCGTATATATATATATAGTTTTGGTCTTGTTAACATCATGGTCTCCTATTAACTTCAATTAGTCAAATATTGGATTATGGGCTGAGGAATGTGACAAAACAAAACAAATCTCCATGTATTCAAGGCTATAAATGGATGTGAATAATTGATAGAAAATATTATAAGTCATTTTGTGGGTGAAGCATTATTTAAGTATCTTCGCTGAAAATAGCCGATCAACAAGCTCACAGCGACGCGTTGTGAGCTTGTCTTTTTCAGGGTTCAAATTCAAAAATGGCAAAAAGTCAAACAGATCTACTATTTTGATACTTTTTTTTGTGTGACACCATAGCATGATCAAGTAGGGCTTTAATCTACGTGGGGAAATAAAACACAAAAAGTTACAATATGGAAATAAGAGGTTTCTGCCCGGACACCAACGATATATCAGTGAGTCATGCAGAATTAGTTTCAGGGGGTTTTAGATGTATGTACAGGTATGTTAGTTAGACACGAAGTCTCCACTCTGTACCTCGCACACAGAGAGCAGTCTGTATGGGAGGCTATGCCAGGTCATGTGGCCTTATCAGGCACCCATCTGAGGCAGTGTTGCCGTGTCTGCTTTGGACTTGTTTCTCTGTTAAGTTGCTTATAAATGGTTGTGTTTTTCAGCTCTTGTTTCTGAAGTGCAGTCAGCCATAACCTGGTGCCCTGGCCGTACCCTATTTGCTTCTTTTGGGCTTGTTTTCATAGACCTGGTTGCTTATTTCTCTCACAAAACCTGGCAACACCCATCTGAGGGCTGAAGGCCACGCACGCACGCGCACAGCCGCACACTCACACGCACACAGAGAGGCTAATTGGACTGGATGCTACATGCTGCTATAACCACATTAATGAAATATGAAAACAATGGGACGGTATGACGGATGGAGGAACTCAGAGGGAAAGGAACGGAGAGAATGAGGGATGAAGGGAAGGAAGGAGAGAGAGAAAGGGGGGAGGGTGTTTGGACTGATGGAAAGAGGAAGGGAGTGGGTGTTTGTCAAGAGGCTCTGGGCATACTGAACATTCAAAGTGACAGAGGGCACTGACGCCCTCAGAAGTTTACTATTTAATGTGTTATCATCACTCTGGTATAAAATGTATCATCATGATTATAATGGTGATGTGGAAGATTATTAATCAATTAGATGTGTAAAATGTTTAAATGTATTTGTATGCATTTTGTATATTTGTATTTTCTGTTTATGTCGTGATGTTTTTATACAGTATGTGGGACTAGGGATGGAAATTTGATCCTTGCTAAATACGGAGTGTTTACATGAGATCATGTTCACTACTTCACTTGATTCAATTCTTGTACGTGAATGTTCATTAACACAGTGGTTCTCAACCTGTGGGTTGGAGTCGGGCCCACTTAAAAAGGGGGGGGGAAATCACACCTGTGTGAAGTGAGGGGCGCTCCTATCAAAGAGACAATATGCCTATTTGCTCAGACACTATGGTGTAAAATTCTCCATTCACTGTCAATGGAAATGTAATGTTTGTGTAGGACAAAGGTTGTGAACATACACTTAAAGCTGGATATAGGAGGGGCTAGCCCCCCTCAAAAATAAAGAAAAGGAAAGTTACTTCATCAACAGTACCGATAATCAACAAACTATACTATGAAGACTGGTCAAACATTAGTCAAATTTTCAAATAATAAAAGGAGGAGGCAAAATTTGTGAAAGTATAGCCACTCTATAAGCACCTAGCAACAACTTGTAGATCAGCTATTTTCACAACATTATATTTATCTATGGAACCGAATCAGGGGGAAGGTCCTCAGCACTTCAAATATGATTATTTTGGGGGGTCACAGACCCACTGCACTATCCCGTAAATAAACAAAGTAAAGTGCAATATGATATAAATGAGTGAGACTCACACCCGTCCCCTCCTTCAAGTTCATGCTATTTGTTCTTTCCACAAATAACACCACCCCGCTATCGGACAGCTATAGCGGGAAACTCCCTTTTCAAATGTGGTTGGATGTGCTATCTAGGATCTCTATATTGATTTGCATGTTTATCTGAACTTGTACTGTACTGCACTGCACTCCCCCTCGAAAGTGTGCGGTTCATCCCTGCGCCAAGACCAATGTAATCTA
Source organism: Protomyctophum bolini (assembly GCF_963924005.1). Lineage (NCBI taxonomy): Eukaryota > Metazoa > Chordata > Actinopteri > Myctophiformes > Myctophidae > Protomyctophum > Protomyctophum bolini. The sequence continues at coordinate 22,286,415 of NC_137862.1, read as the reverse complement.
TGGCAGGAAAGCCTCATGTTATCACATGCACTGTAGTGGATATATATATATATATATATACAGTATATATATATATTCAGAAATTCAACACTAATCCATGATTATAGAAATGTAGCGTAAAGGTCCTTGCAGACTGGCCGTTGTTTCGGAAAACCGGCGAAAAAATCCAAAAAACGCAGCAGTGTGCAGGAACCTTTAGAGTATGCTTTAGCAAATTAAGAATGCTTGTCATGCCAATAAAGCATGTTGAATTGAACTGAGTATAGGCCAGGTTTTGATATCTGGTACACTAAGCCAGTGGTTCTCAAAGAGGTGTCCGGGGACCCCCATGGGTCCTTGGCAGTGTGTGTGTGTGTGTGTGTGTGTGTGTGTGTGTGTGTGTGTGGGTCACTTAACCACTTTAAACATTATCCATTCAGCAGCTCACAGTGCGTCACTGCTCATATACCTGCCAAAGTGGCTTGTAGAATAGTAATAATTACCAGACAGATTTGCGATGCATGTTGGAAATCTGTCACGTATCTACAGTAGACTCTTTCATAATCGTGTTAACACGATCTGAAACATATCACTGGACTGATCTCTGAATTTGGACCAAAAATTAAAAGATAAGATAATTCTGTAGTTTTCTTCCTCTTAATAAAGTGCACATTGAGATGCAGCTGGCAGAGTCCAGCACTATTGGTTTTGAGTTTGTTGTCTCCACCAGGCCGAAGGCATGGGGAGAGAGTATGTTTTGCACTCCGTCCGTGGGTGGGTGTGTGTGTGTGTGTGTGTGTGTGTGTGCGTCCGTCCGTTACCAGCTAATCTCCAGCACCGTTGGCCCGATCCATGCCAAACACACACACTCCCTGGATGCCAACGACAAACCTCTGCCCCAAATATTCCTCAACGGCCTGTTATAGCGCCACCATGAGGCCGATTTAGTCAAAACACATTTCCGTAGATTACTCGTACGTATAAATCACACAATTCGGTATACACTCCATAGTCATGTGATCAACATGGATCTGCACCATTTCCCATCTTCCATCCTGATTTGCTAAGATTGGCTTCCAAAGCTCACGATTGGTCCGATTCGAACAAAATGCCACAAATCACAAACATAGTGTGCAATTTCCGTGAAATTATACACACGCATTTCCACTAGGCTGAGGACGACATGCCACTATTTTCTTCCCAAATCAGCCTCACGGTGGCACAATAACAGGGCAATTCCTGTTTTTACCTATAACTTCGATCGGTATACAACTTATGTATGCGCACTCCCTAGAGGCCATGGGAAAACATTTTCCCTGCATCCCTCCACATCGGACGGTTATAGCGTCACCATGCAAAACAAAACACATTTCTGCTAAACACATATGTTAGTCGCACAGATTTCATCCAAATCTCACGCAAATTGGTACACATGATCTCTGTAGTCATGTGATCAAGACGAGTCTTAAGTTTTCAGGAGTGGCCCATTTTGCACAAAATGCTGCACATGTCCTGCTCATCCAGAATTCTATCCTCAGAGATGATGTGAGTGATCTGGCTCTCAATTTCCTCAACAAAATGAAGTTGCAAATTACATGTTTATATTACTATAAACATTTTGCCAAACATCACCCACACCCCTATCCTCCTGGTGGAGACCTGTGCCCAGAACATTTCTCACACACACACTCACTCACACACACACACACACACACACACACACACACACACACACACACACACACACACACACACACACACACACACACACACACACACACACACACACACACACACACACACATACAATTAATATCCTGTGATTAGGCATTGTTAAAGTAACTAAAGTAAGTTCAAATTGTTGGTAAGCCTATTCATACCATATATCGCATATATCAAAGTCGAGCTACTAGTAGCTGTCAACTGGAGTTTGTGTCTTCTTTGTCATTTTTTAAGACAGTATTCTATATTGTAAATGTTTTCTGTCTCTATACAGCCAGGGGTTCTCAAAGTGGCGTCCGGGGACCTCCAGGGGACCTTGAGGGGGTTCCAGGGGGTCCCAAGTCCAAAATACAGGACCCCCTCTAAAATGAGATGCTGCATATCTCAAGGGGTTTATCCTCTCAATAAATTCTGACCCAGCTAAAGTAGTTAACATACCGGTAACAGCATCACAATCATGTTGGCTATTAAAAAATAGTAGATCTACGTACAAGCTCAGGCTGAGAAAGCTCACAGTGGTGCTTGTACAGTAGGCTACATGTGCTATTCTTTTTAAATATTTTAAAGATATCCAAAATATATTTAAAAAAAAAAATATATATATATATATATATATATATATATATAGATAGGCCTATATATTTATTTATTTTCTTTTTACGATTTTAAACGTATATGTTCTCTTTTGGGGTTCTCTGGCACAAAATATTTTCAGATGTAGCCTACTAGAATTTCGTGCGCGCTACGCGCGCACTCATCCCAGAGCGACTTTGCCACGCACTATGGGAAGAAATAAATGGCGGGAGTTGACTCCACATGTAGTAACGAATGGGTTATTGGAAATGTACCATTGTTTTGTCCTGAATATTTCCACAGCCTAAGTACTAAAGGATTGTGACTGTGGGACAGACATACAGTCTGACATACAATAGGCTACACGTGTGCACAGTGAATAAACAATGACCTATATGCCCAGAGTTCTTAAATTAACATAGTTGGATTTTAACAGAAAGACAATGCCATAAATCAGTCAAAGTAAGTGACAGACTCAACAGTAGCACACAGCATGCAAGGCAGCGATGCATGCATGCAAACATGTTTGTCCAGCTGAGATTTAGTGTCTCCATCTCTCTGTGGAAGAGGTTGCACATGACCTGTACGGCCACACTGAGGCGCTCCAACACAAACACAGACACAAAACAACACCACGCTGTTTGTCCAGTTGACCCAAATCAACACCAATACCTAGCCTGTTTGTCCAAAACACAGTATCTGCTGGCCACGTGTCTACTTCGCCACAACCTAATGTTAGTAACAAATGTAGGGGAGAGCCGCCAAGGTTGTAACGCTTCACGGTTGTAACATGGACGTTATATCTTGATTGGTCAACGCCACCATGACGCCATCGCGTCAGTATGTGTACAGCAACGTACTCTACGTGGCCAGGAGTTTGAAGTTTGAAGTGTTTACCTTCAAAATGCGTCTAATTTTACACCTGGAGTATATGTGTGGTACAATTTTTGTCTTTGGTGTTGGTGAATAAAAATCCACATGGATGTGTTCATGCTTATGTTCTTCATTAGTTTGCATCGTGTTTAGACGGAATTCACGTTCATTCTGGTCTGTAAGCAACTGCAAAGAAAACTTGCAAAAGCGGGTCATTTGTAACATGTGTTACAAATGGTCCGCTTCCATTCAATGCCATTATATGTAATATTTACATATTTGACATATTGGCCAATATTATATGTTCTGAAATGGTATTGTATCGTGTAGTGTATTCTGAAATTAGTTTAGGGTTGTATAACGTTGTACAACTCAATCAATCAAACGTTTGTTTAATCAATGTATTGCCCCATTGAAAAAAAAGAAATGGCCAAACTGGTACTGGTACACCCGATACTATTTAATATTTCCCTTATGTTTGATACATTTTCTTATCACATCCATGGTATAAAAACAATGCTAAGGAGTTGCTTCAATGAAATGTAATTGCTTTAAGCTGAGAACGATATGTTTAATGGTGTTTTTTAGCGTTGTTACATTTATCATGCATGCCGTTACAATTGATCCGATATGCGCAGCAAATGTAACACTGAAACAGCGTCCACGTTCGGTTGAATAACTCCCGACCTGTTTTATCAAAAAAATAACTTGAAGTGGTTTATGGTAGCTGACATGTGTAGGTCCGTTGCCTGAAAATATTACATGTGTAGCTAAACGGATCTCTGAGTAAAAGAATGAAACGTGCAAAATGTTACATCCTTGGCGGCTCTCCCCTATTAGTTTACTCACAGCACAGCACCGTCACTCCTGTCAGTTATTTCGTCCTAATAACTTGAAGTGGTTTATGGTAGCTGACATGTGTAGGTCCGTTGCCTGGAAATATTACATGTGTAGCTAAAGGGATCTCTGAGTAAAAAAATGGAACGTGCAAAATATGTTCTAAAATTGTATTGTATTGTGTAGTGTATTCTAAAATTAGTTTAGGGTTGTATAACGTTGTACAACTCAATCAATCAAACGTTTGTTTAATCAATGTATTGCCCCATTGAAAAAAAAGAAATGGCCAAACTGGTACACCCGATCCTATTTAATATTTCCCTTATGTTTGATACATTATCTTATCACATCCATGGTATGAAAACAATGCTAAGGAGTTGCTTCAATGAAATGTAATAGCTTTAAGGTGAAAACGATATGTTTAATGGTGTTTTTTAGCGTTGTTACATTTATCATGCATGCCGTTACAATTATTCCGATATGCGCAGCAAATGTAACACTGAAACAGCGTCCACGTTCGGTTTAATAACTCCCGAGCTGTTGTGTGTATTGCGTGGTGAAAAGGCCGTGTGTTTGTGTTGTAAACAACTCATGTTATGTCTGCGCACACTGTATGTTGCTATGGCTGCTGACGTTAGCATGTGTGCTATCAGGCAAAAGCTTGAGATAGATATGCAACTACTACTGGGGAAAATGCCATACAAAACACAACACCTAATTTCGGAATGTTATTGTGACCTATTGAGCACAATCAGACCATCATGATTTGCTTGCTGGACCTATAATTAATTTATTAGCATTAAATGTCCACTCGCCCATCCAAAAGAAAAGCAAGATGGCTGCGACAGATTGTGAGCGCGACGGACTACGGAGGCCAGGAGGAGCAGAGCTGGTGACGTAAGAGGCAGGCAGTGTTGCCAGGTTTGCGAATTGTAAGCGAGTTGCAGTGTATGCAAGTAGCGTGGTTAAATTCCTTGTTTCTCGGCGTGTTGTGGCACCCGTTTATCTGCTGGCTCGATCGTGATTTTCATAAAAGTAATATTTGCAGAGTAAATAAGAAACTTGAACGGCTAAAAAATAGGCTATGTCAGTTCGGGGAGGGTGGCGAATTTATTTTGCATATAGAGATGTGTGGTAAAAGTGTGGTTCGGTCGGAGATAGAGCATGAAGAATGAGTATGGGTACACCTTTTCACTTGTATATATAGATAGTGTTTTGTTTACAAATCTTTGCCTCGCAAGCGCCAGTCAGTCAGGCCCACTATGGGCACTACTGGATGGAAAAAGGGACTTTCTTATCACTTCGTGCACGCGCGCGCGCGCACACACACACACACACACACACACACACACACACACACACACACACACACACACACACACACACACACACACAACAAACCAAGCAACAACTTGACCGACCGTGTTTAAAGCGAATAAGACTAAACGTCACATAATATGCGAACAGGCAGCTAAAGAATATAGACTTAAAACCGTTCGAACAGTTAGATTATGAAAAATATAAAACATCACAACGAACTGCTCTCTCTTTCTCTCTCTCTCTCTCTCTCTCTCTCTCTCTCTCTCTCTCTTTCTCTCTTTCTCTCTGACAGCGTATTATTGTTGTATATATTACTTACCTCCGGATTTCCCTTTCCAATAACGTTACTTTTGCTCCTCTCAGTGTCACACACAGACTCTGACAGGAGTGTCTGCTTCGCTGCCACACGTTGCTACTCGTCCGCTATTTTTAGGAAACTGACACAAACTCAAGAGCCGAGAGAGAGAGCGAGGGAGAGAGAGGCTCTTTGCTGCTTGTCACTGCCTGGCCACTCCTCTCCCCTGCTCAACCCTCCCCTCCCTCTCCTCTCCTCTCCTCTCCTTTCGCGTGTGTGTGTGTGTGTGTGTGTGTGTGTGTGTGTGTGCGCGCGCGGTCATGGAAAAAGTATTCACACTTTTTACTTAAGTAAAGTATCAATACTGCAATTAACACTCAAGTGTTCAAGGTTTACTTATGTCAAAGTTAGGGTAACCAGGCCCTCTTCTTTGTGTCCCTCATTTCCAAGACTTTTCAGGCGTCCCACAAACTGAGACCCTGTCCCACATTGTGACATGGCAGGCATCAGTGTTCTAATGCCATATCCCTAATAGTTGGCTTTCTATGTTGTAAAGCTCTCACATTGTCTCTTTTCCTGCAAGATGTGTTTTTAAGCCTGTTAAAATAACATGATAAATATCCTAGACAAAGGCTAGACCACAAGACACAAGACATGCATGAAGACATGCATGAAAAATATAATTTAATAGAAAAACTATTTTTTGGGGGCATCTGACACTTGAAATAAATCAAAAAGGATCTGTCAGCTCAAACCCAAAATGCAAGACTTTGTTTTCAAGACTGTTGCGTAAAACATCAGTAGCATTACAAAGTTATATAAAAAACGACCAATTCTCCTTCAATTTCCTACAGTCTTATGTAACGCCAGTGCCATTATTCCAAAGCCCCCTCAGGTAGGCTACATTTTGTAACTATTTTCAGCTATGCGAATCGGTGGGTAGATCTTGTTGAGCTGGTCATTGTGAAAGTATAGCTCTCAAGTCCAAAAAGTGTGGGTACCCCTGCTCTATAGGCTACAGTACCAAGTCAGCCATAACACCCATGACCAAAATTTGCATTTTAAAACAAAATGTGAGACGCCAGAGAGGTGTATTAACAAAATGATATAGGCAATATGACTCGAGGCCTATGGTGGAATATGACATCAAGGCATTTAAGTAATAAGTTGCTCCTCCCCCCTGTCCCACACAAGTGATACTTGTCCCTCAAATGAACAGTTTGGAACGAATAATGATACATTTTAACAGCAATACGATATGTACCACGATATACATGGTTGACAATACGATACATGGATGATATTGGTTAATTCTGGCAATACAATTTGATTCAATGATTTAAAATCAATAGGCCTACAGTAACTATTTCGAAAAACATGAAATCTGTGTGAGACGTGGACATTTTTTTATGTTTTTTTTTGTTATTATGGATATAATGTAAACATTTGAACACAGTATGGACAAACCTGCACTTTTACATGAACACAAAGAATACACACATATACACACATAGCGATACGTATAGCGATATGGAAAAGTAATTAAACTCAAAATGATACATTCGATACAGATAATTTGCTTTTTCAAAACGATACGATGAGTTTCCATTTGATATACTTTGATTCTTGAAATTAAAATCGATATTTCGATGCAGTTACTATCGTTACACCTCTATGTGTGTGTGTGTGTGTGTGTGTGTGTGTGTGTGTGTGTGTGCGCGTGTGCGTGCGTGCATGTCACAAGATCCAGATAACAGCAGTACAGTCCATATATGGGCATATCTGACCATAATCGTCAATATAACCCCATTCTCTCCATTGTCCCCATTGACTCCACGTCGCTGAAGACACAGATATGTGCATGTGACGTCATTCACGACAGAAACTGTTGCCTAACCATGTTGAGTTGCGACAACGTGGACACTGAGTGTAAAAGAGATGGCACCAATACAATACAAAAGGGCCCGAAGAGGCATCACAGAAAGGGCAGTCATAGATGTAAAAGATGACAGGGAAGAGATCCCTCCAGTGAAGGTTGCTTTAAGAAGGAAGAGGACGACTTCATCTACTCAGGAGTCCAGAACACTGGAGAAGACAAAAGTCAATGAAGCGCCCAGACATCCACAGTTCTGTCGCTGGTTGATGAAGTCTGAAGCAGAAAGTCGCTTTGAGAATGGAATAGATGTGAAGTTTGGGATCGAGGACCTGAAGGCTCTGCCCAATCAGACTGCATGCTGGGATGGCGTCCGCAACTATCAGGCCCGCAACTTTATGAGGGACATGAAAGAAGGACAGCTGGCTTTCTTCTACCACAGCAACTGCAAGGCACCTGGAATAGCAGGACTCGTGAGAATAGTGAAAGAAGCCTATGTGGACCACACTCAATTCGACAAGAAAGATGTCCATTTTGATGCGCCCAGCAAGCAAAGTAACCCCAAATGGAGCATGGTAGATGTGCAATACCAAAGAATGATGGCACGTTTCATTCCTCTGTCCGAGCTTAAGAAATATCACCTGCAGCACAAGGCCATCGGAGGACCCCTGAAAGACATGGCTCTCTTCACAAGAGCAAGGTTGTCTGTCCAGCCTCTCACCATTGAGGAATTTAACTTTGTCCTGAGTGTGGAGGACAAAAATCTGCTGTGAAAAGTTTGGCTGTGGAGTGATACTTTGCAGCAACAACAAATGTTAAACCAATGATAATATACTCAATTATATATTTTCTTTTTCCATTTTGAGGGGTGCCGGCACCTCCTATGCCCAGCTTTGTCTGTTTGTGTGCACCCCATAGCGATGATTTGATTGGCCGAGCAGCCCATAGCGGTGATTTGATTGGCTGAGCAAAGTTGAGGATAAAAAGTGAGGACAGAAAAGTGAAGTGAGGTTGCAAATTATGATTGGCCGGAATGAGATGATGTATGATGATAAGAGCGCTCCTCACGTCACACGGTGTGATATTTAATAAACGTTTAAATAATAATAAAAACAGAAACAATGTTGAGTTGTGTTGACGGCAGGGATCACTATCATAATGGGCATGTGCTGTGTCAATTTGCACAGCCGTTGGGCATGTCCATATTTGGTCTGATAATTCGGTGGAATGCACTGTGCTATCAGGTGTTATCAGGTGTTATCAGGTTATCAGTTATTGGAGTTGATACAATGAATTAATGTCATTTCCGTATATGGGTATATCTTCACAGCCAGAGGCTTGAAACATCACTTCCTGTCAAGAAATTCCTTGCAGGTGCTTTTTGGAGTATTGGAGTTTGGAAGCACTTTTTAGTAAAGCAACCTCCTGCTGCTTCCTGCATTATGTGCAAATTCAAAACAGGTGGTACGCAGGGCTGTTGAGTGATCTCCAACAACCAACCTCTGACAAAAAAAAAACCTGCACGGAATTTCTTGACAGGAAGTAGCTCATAAAATTGGATTTTTATGAAACAAAAACTTTACAGATTGAAAGAGGATAATTCAAGCTTTCGGTACAGGTGCAATGTTGGCGAGTTTGACGTTGTTTAATACAATTAGATAGGACTTTTTCTGTTTGGATAAATGGGCTGTCAATGGGAAGTTGCACCCAGTTAGCACCTTGCTGGCAATTGCAGTTTCTAGCTGCATCCTCACCAACAATAAAACACTCACTCATTGTTTTTAGACATCATTAGTGGGGGAAATTTATATCTATATAAATATACACCGTATATATATATATACACACACACACACACACACAC